>NW_006800103.1:693912-710562 GCF_000485575.1 Poecilia formosa
TAATAATAATAATAATAATAATAATAATAATAATAATATTGCACTTAAATAAAACACCAAAACTGTTTTAAAAACCATGCACTAATAAGAGCAGTGTCCTAAATATTCTGGAGCGACTGACTGCGTGTGAGTAAACGTCTGTGTGAAAGTTTTTTTTTTCTTTTTCCTTTTTGTCATCCGCATTGACGAGATTGTATTGCTTCATTACAGACAGTGCATTAACAAACAAAATCCTCTCAGTGCGCACATTAAAAACATCTCATTCCTACCTAGATGCACAGTCGAAGCCATAAAACAATACGTTACCGCCCTGACTAATTACCAACGTGAAAACTTTCATAATTGAATCGCACCCCTTAACCAATCCTGCTTAGCTGAGACATATTAAAAGAGGCTGCTCTCAATTTGAGTTTGTCATAGCAAACAAATGAGATGGTTTGTATGGAGCGATTTGTCTGAAGTCAGGTAATAAGGTGGGATTCAAAGCCACTTTGTTGTTTGGGGTATTTGTGAAATTAAGCTCATTAGTGGTAGTAAAACTCTGAGGAAAGTGGTACCAAATTATACCCCAGTTATGAGAACATGAGCACACACATGCTCAAGCAAGCCCATATAGATAAATGTCTACAATGCAGTAATGAAGTTTTGTAATTGAGTTTTATTTTTTTTTTCTTGCCATTTAAACTCAGTTCTTTGCAACTCACTAACAACAATTTACTGTATGGCATCTACATAAATGCTTTTACACAAACCAGTACAAACAAGATTTATTATGAAAAAGATTTTTGTCAACATTTTGTCAGCAGCTGTACCATCCCTAAAGACGCACAGCTTCTCCATAATAAGAGTTAATTTAAGAACATATGTCATCTGTTCACTGTGTAACTTTATAAGTTTGAGTCTTTGTCTTTCAAATTCAAATTCACACTTAAAGATTGATCCCAAAGAAAAATGTAATTTAATTTTCTAGTGAGAGGGTTTGTGAAATATAGGTTCTTTTACAAACGACAGAAAATGCCCCATAAAAAATAAGATTATTTATTACTAATAGAGTGTATGCTGTTCAGTTTGGAGTACCACACTTGCAACTACAAATATTTTTTTTTCCGTTCTAGATGTTGGCACACAGCCCAGTAACCGCTGTCCTTTGGGGCCTAGCTGCGGCTTTGTGACAGACAGAAGTGTGTTCTGCATGTCACGGCAACAATAAAGCCGCAGCAGCACTGTGCTGCCCAAAGATATGTTTGTTTAAATATTGGTGAAGTGTGCACCATCAGGACTAATTGTAAATACCGACTACAAGCGGGCTGATTTAGGTAGTATCAATCAACGTCCACTAAAAACGACTGACCGAGGAAGGCTTCAGAAATGACTAAAATTTATTTTGCTGCTTTTATTTAACAAAAAAAAAAAATCTGACATCTTTAAAAATGTTTTTCTGTTTCCAATTGAATTGTGTCAAACATCTAAAAAGACTAAAAAAAAAAAAAGAAAGAAATCTTCCTCATTCAGAGCATATTCAGTTCAACCATTCACTTGGACTGAGTATTTCAATTTGGCCCGACTCAATGATACTGAGTTTAACAGCCTGATCTAAGTTTAGACTTCAGCTATCAGATTCTCAAAGTTGGCTAAAAATGCACTTTAAAGAAATGGACCCAAATATGACAATACAGTGACAGGCATGCAGGAGAAAAGGAAGGATGTCCTGATTGCAGGCAGAGGCTTGTGGTGATCCAGGGCTCCCTCATTATTGCTCATCACAGAATCACTCCACTGAGAATAACTGACGACTTTGGTTTATGAGGGTGTGTGCAGAGTGGTGGGGGGCTTCAGCTTATATTATTATTATTATTATTATTATTATTATTATTGGTTTCTCTATTACAGGACGACTCATGACAGGCTTTGTTCTAGAGATCATCAAATAACTTTACTTTTTACTTTGTCCGCTCAAATGAACTTGATTTGCAGATTGCAAAAAGCTTTTCTGTGCATGCAGACTTGGTGGAACCCCAGGTTAGGAAAACAACAGTCGGCACCAGGAAGGTTTATTTTGTCGACAGTGGAGAGTTTGCTTGTATGCAGCCGGGCAGGAACTACCAGGGATAATTAGACTCTTCTCTAAATAAACGAACTAGTCGTGTCCAGGTACGGATCTAAATTCATCCTGGTCATTTTTATTACCACAGTCTGTTGAAAATGTATTAAAAACAAGTAAAACGTATCATGACAAGCTGAAGTTATTAGGAGTGGAGCCAGCAGAACCCTTTCTGTGCATCACTATTTATTATTATTATTAGTAGTAGTAGTAGTGGAAGAAGTAATAGTATTAATACTAAGAACTAATTATATCATTATTTCACTCATATTTTCTCTCACCTTTACATATTATTTTCAATATTACATTAAGCCTTTTATTAGCTATACATTATTCACTTATGGATTAAAATGTAAACAGCTAAACAATAATTATGTAAACAATTAAATAACTTCTAGATTTGACAAATTAGTGTATTTCTTTGAGTAAAAAAAGCAGAGAAAGGAGTCCAACGACTGCGTGTTATTATAATGCACCCAGCATTAAGATTACTTATTGTGTTTTTACAGATGACAATTAACAACTTAAATAAATTATTGCTCCTCTGGCTTCCCACTGCATTCACTGGTGATATAAACATGTTTAAAAAGCCTTTATTTTCTCAATTGTAAAGTTCACATTTAAGACTTTAACCTCTATGTTGCTTAAAAAAATATATTCCCTACTTTCACTGCCTTCTGCATGTCTGCTGAAAAACACCAGAGATTCATGGTTTATTGGACAATAAAAGAGATGCTACATCATATGGTATGAAAATGATTTAATTGTTAATGTTTTACTTTTTCTTTTTATATTGATAACCACAGGAAATGTTATCATGGTAGCTATTTAGCCCAGTAATTGTTTCATAACAAATCCTACCACTGGTTCTGGGTTTCTTTAACATCCCTTTGCAGAGCTCTAATTTGGCTTTATAATCAGATTTAAACTCCTCATCTTATCGTTTTTAAGGATGTTAATGAACAGTTTTTGCAGGAATTTCCTGAAAAGATGTAAAATTGTTAGTTTTTAGTCAGCACTCCATCTCTCTTGTCTGCGTATGGCATGGACAAGCAATATGTGGACATATGCTTCGATTTTTAGCATACTTTGGGCCCTTTGCATTCTGGGTTGGGTTTCATACGGTATCAACTTTTTTCATAAGTCAACAGATCCCAGCATATTGACATGTAACCTATGGTTGATATATTTTCATCTTATATTTTGGTAGTATTTCTTGAGCTAAATGGGTGCATGATGTATTTTAAAAGTTTCCATGGTGCCAAAGACAAAAATAAATCATTCTAATTAAGGGAACAACTATCTGAATTTTGATATAAATCCTCCAGATGATCCTCTGCAAGATAAAAGCAGAGGAAGGAGCAACAACAACCCAAACAAAACTATGTAGCTTTTTGACAACGAAGTCCCTGAAAACAGCTTGTTAACAAAAAAAAATCAGTTTTCCACAAACAGCACGAACCCATATGTGGCTATCTGCTAGCCACATAAATAAGATTAGCATTTTTAGCTGCAGCCTGAGCTTGTCTGCAGCGGCTGATGCTCCTCAGAGCCATGAGACAGTTACACTATGTAGCACCACAACACAGCATGCCAAGCTTAAACTGGTTAACACCGTGTGTGTGTGTGTGTGTGTGTGTGTGTGTGTGTGCGTGTGTGTGTGTGTGCTGGAACTGAAGTTTTTACATAGTCACATCACTAACAATGCAATACAAATAACTGCCTCATATAAATTAAACTAACCAAAATGTAGCATACAAAACACACACACACTCACCAGTTTCAAGATGACTGTCATTTTGTTTTTCATTTTCCCTATGAAACTTTGCAAAGTGTAAATATTTATAACAATGAACCCTTTGTGTTTTGCAGTACACATTTAGAGTGATGCTAAAAATAAGAGATTGATGCTAAATATGAATTAAATAAAACAAAGTAGGCTAAAGAGTAAGTCATCTATGATAAATTATAAAACCTAAAAGATTTTGTCAGCTGGTGCTATCTTGTTTTATTAAGTATTAGCAATAACAGGAACATAAATTAGGATATAGTTCTATATTTTCATATAAAAGTAACATATGTAACAGTGACAACAAAATGTATAGCTTTATTCAGAAATGCTAATAAATAAATATAAGAAAGCAAAGAAATTGAAAAAAGAACATTTGATATATTTGAAAAATGTAATAAAATCAGGTATAAGGAAGAACTTCTGCATATATAAAGATATTAACTAAAAACATTTATATACACCCTATGTGTTCATTAAGAGATCCTTATCTTTAAACATCTAAATGTCATTTAACTAAATCAAGGAGAACCTCAGAAAACCAGGCTAACCAAATAAAAAATAAAGAGACTGTAACATTCATATATTCATATAAATGTCCAACTTTCACATGACATTTACAGTGGAGACTGAACCAAAAATAATAAAGAAAATATCTAAAAATAACTGCACAAAATCCAAACAGAAAATACAGACTTAAGTTTTCTTTAAATAAAAATAAACTTACAATAATTTTTGTTCTAGAAACAAGCAAAAATAATTATGTATATATGTATATGTAAAATAATTATGTTTTAGATTCTTCTACTGATATGTTTTACTGTCGTCGTAAACAGAGGAAACTGGGAGCGGAGCATTAGCAATGATCGCCAGTGGAACCGTGGAGGTAATTTCATTTCTACATGCATACGTTTTCCTAATTACTCTTTATATTTACTACTGTAAATGCCCAAAGGAGCAGAAACAAGGGAGGAAAAAAGGGCTGCTGAACTCTCGCAGTAATATTTACATTCATGTAGTCGACAGGGAAAAATCCCATAAACCTGATCTGTTCGAGTCAAAAGGGATTACGTCTACAGAAAGATGAAGCCATTAATTTTGCTGCTGAGGGACTGACAGGAAAAAAAAAAAACAAAAGACTGGAGGGTAGAACAAACAAAATAAACACCTATAAGAAATAAAATAAAAATTAGAGTATAAAAATAAAGCTTTGTGAAAAATGTATCACCTTTGAAAGAACAAAAAGCAAGAAAAGTAAAATTAAACTGAGGTCATCTGTCAAACACTAAAAAAACAAAAGAGGAAGTAAACTATTAAAAGAAGAAAGAAAGAAATTGATTCTGAGAACAGCATAGGTGGGAGAGGAGAGAGAAAAGAGAAGAGATGAACAAAAGAGGAGGATCTTATTATTCAGCATGAAGCAGATGAAACAGCTGCAGTTGTTGAGGCAGATGGAGCTCATCTCCCTCATGAATACGTCAGCCTGATGAGGAGCTAAGTCTCACAATGGAAATCCTGTCTGACTGCTGTTTAAAAAAAGGTTGACTTATTTCATTCATGCTAAATCTCCATACACACACACACACACACACACACACACAGAGCCTGGTATGAGTTTACAGAGCGTGTTGATACAAGGTTTGTCGATTTATTAAAGGTGAGGCAAAATTCAGATCCACTTTTCGTATGCTGTGACCTAATCATGTCTTTTGCTTACGTCATTAAGTTGTACAATGCTGCCAACATAGGGATCCCAAAAGAACGGAATCCAGAACTGGGTTATTTATTCTATTTTTATCTATAATTTACCATTTAAAACACCAGGATACTTATTTCAGAAGGTTGCCAGCATGCCTGAGGTTCAGTTTCAGCTGTGAAAAGAGAAGAGCAGAGTGACGGCAAGAAAAGTCTAATGGAAGAAGAAAAGCAGCGAAAAAAGTTGAATACAAAGTCTCAACGTTGCAAAGTATGTTTTTCACACAGCATGATCAGACTAATTTATTTTGCCTTTCAGCAGTTTCCTTGTTGTTTTAAATTAGGCTGCGTTTGCTGCAGTGAAATGGTTACACCGTTGAACACGAGTGACTTTACGACTCTGATATCAGGTTGACACTCGTTTCTGAGCAGCACGAAAGCTGGAGCGTGTCTTTTTTCAGGCACAGCTTCAGCTACCTCAGTACAGCCTGATCACCTGCAATTTTCCTAACAGGTGTCAGCTTTGTAAAGCAGTTGTGATTTATTCATTTTAAAAGATTTAATGAGGTTACCAAGGAGACCGAACAAATAGCCAAGATAATCAGCCAAATCTGCACAGACTTCATTTATCTCTGCAAAAATTGTCTGGAAAAAGACAGATGTAAAAGTCTGGAGGTATATTATTTTTATATATGTATATCAAAGGCATATTATTATTCCATACATGTATATAGACATATATCTCAACAGCTGCTTCAGGGAATTTTTCATTTTGGACTGCTTTTTGACGCAAAAATCTAAAGATTAGCCGCCATTTTGATGGGTGGTCTGCATGTCTGGCTGTGCAGACACAAAGACATTTTCAACTTCATGCATAGAGTACACTATGTAGGTAAAAAAAATAAATCCCACCTACGTATCATCTCTGTCCTGGACACTGAAGTAAATGTGTCTCGCTATCGTAGACTCTTACCGATTCTGATCGCTTCAGTTCAAGAAACGTTCCCTGATTTCGAAACTTTGGCTGAAGTGGCGCTTGTAATTCCAGTCTCCAACGTGGCAGCAGAGAACAGATTCAGCCTCTGCGTCCATGTTTATAGTCTCAGTGCCATCGTTTCAAAGTTACATGTATTCATCTACCTGAATTGTCTGATGTGTGACGGCACAATGTAGATTCTTTGTTCAACTTTTAGCATATTACTATGCAGAATGAAAATGAAATGCGATTGAATATGTCTTCATCGTCATTTTAAAAAAATGACAGGCTAAAATGGACAATGACTGGATTTATTTGACCAGATCTGTCAAAATGTCGGACAGCGAGAAAGTCTAGTGCAACCTTTGATACCTCAGTATCAAAGGTGTGAAGGAATTACATTTCTCCGACATGTTTCACTTCTATCCTTTACAGTTAAGCCCAAAATGTTGTATTGGCCCTGGCAGAATTACATTTAAATTAATCTTTTCATTTATTTTTATGTTTCTTCTGACTATAAGTAATGTTCCCATTTTGGAGCAGCTCAGCCAGAATACCGACTTAGAGAGAGCTAAAACCGTCAAACCTCAAAGACTTGGATCTCAATGCTAAAAGCTGAATGAAAAAAACGGAACAAAATGCTAAATTCTTGTCAGCAGCTAAAGCAACTGTTTAATTTATCTACAGTCGTGAACGCTGAGACACTGAAATGGTCTAAAAAGCTAACTGGTGAGCTTTAACTATTTCCAACATCCCTGTATGCAAGTAAGCATAATGTTATTGCAATTTTATTGAGCTACAAAATAAATAGGTACAACAGGTAATCATTGTGGAAAATGTCTCTGACCCTTCCAGCAGATGGAGGTTTACTGTCTGTGAGACACAAAGGCACCAAACAGCTTTGCTCTTGCTGGTAGATAAATTTTAAAGCTGAAACTGTTTTTCTCTGTGGTTTTCGCACTTGTTTTAAATGCATTACAATTTGCTTTTACATTGCTAATCTTTTTTACTGACAATATCCTGGGAAGCCTTTCTATCGCATTTCCATTACATTTAAGTCTCTACGCACAATATTTTCTTAAAGCTGCACTTACCATCCTCCTGCAGAACGAGTTCACCTGCAGGTGTAAATCAAGTAAGCTGAACCCGAAGGCTTCTCCACTGAATACTCAAAAGGCTCTCCAACATTTTAGATATACTACTTTTTGTTGCAATGTAAACAGAAAAAAAAACATTACAGAAATAATACCATTGTTTTCTTTTTAGCCATTTGAATTTGAAACAGACTTCTTGGTTGAATGAATAAAATCTAAATTTGACAGTGATCTAAGCAAGTTTTATCAATGAGCTAATAAATCTAAAATAAGTCAACATCATACATAAATATTCCAGTTTTTTTTTTAAACCTGGTAAAGCATAGATAAAGCAGGACCCTTGTAAATAATGATGTGGTTACAGCTCCTGTAAATGCTGTCAGGCGTTTTTTACACATTTTCTGTTCATGCCTCAAGTTTTCACTGATCTCATAAAATGCTGTAATATGAAGCTGTTTTTAAAAGTAATTCTTTTACTTTTAAAATGATTAAGAACACAATTTTCACCTTCATGGAGGATGTTCTCTTACCTTTTGTGTCTGCGGCCTGTTGGTGACAAACAAACCCCAATCTAATTCAATAATATTGTTCCCTCTTCAAAGGTAAGTGACAAGATGAAAATTGAAATGACCTCAAAGTTTCAGATGATAAACAACATTGTCTCAAAGAGATCAACAACAAATATTTGCCCAAATGTCTGGGCTGTTGGCCTGAAACGCCACATAAGCCTTAACGCCATTACTTATTCAGCAAGTTTATTGGTGTGTTAATAATTGATCAGCCAATTAAGGGGGGAAGTTGGGGAGATATGAGTCTCTTTACCAGTGGGCTTTTGGTAAGTGCATAGTTTGGTGGAGCACGACAGAGAGGCGCCAATGAAAGTCACTTCTGACCAGCGCATAAAATTCCTTTTCATGTTAATTGACCTGTGAATGGGTTACACTGAAGAGGAGAAGATGCACAACAACTAACAGTTTTGTGCACTTTTAATGAGCTGGATGTTCACTTCACCAGCCACTTTTATCCAAATTGACACAAACATTCAGATATAACATGGCGAGACAGTGTCGGTGAGATGTTTTCTCTTCCATGGTTTTGCTTGCTTTTTACTTCTTGATTTTGTATTGCATGGTTTTGTGCTGGGTTTGAGTGAATGTGCTCAGTGTTTTAACATGCAACTTTCAATTCAGGTTTTTGTTTGCATGAAAATGAGAAAGTGAAACCAAAGTGTAGTAAGTGTACTAATAACATGAAAACATCCATCTGCAGAAGGTTCTGGATCCTCAGCTATTAAGAAACAACTACTTGCTGGAGGCGTGGAACTCTGTTGAAGTTTTACATTTTAAGCAATGGCTAATATTTGGCCATGAAGTATGTGACGTGCCAGTTTGACACGTCAAACTGGCACGTCTGGAAATTGCTGGAAATTGCCCGGAAAGGTGGCAAACACAAACTGAACGGCTTCATTCACTTCCTCTGCTGCCATTGTTAAAACTACAGGAAGATTACAATTCTAAAACATTGCAGAAAATCAACATCATCGTTCACAACTCCTGTTCGGTGATTGGTCCGGCAGAAAATCTACCAGAGGAATCCAGTTGAATGGGAGAAAGCCCAGACTGTACAGCAAAGAGAGATTAAAATTGAGTGGAATCGCATAGGAAGGCAATGGTATCCAACTGAACTGAATTCAGTTTATTTGAATAATGCCAAGCACTCAGTCCTTTATGTAGAAACAGTGAATAGTTGATTGCATTGAGCTATTGACTTTGCAGCAATCCCTCCTACTGAGCATTCAAACACAAGCAGCGGAAAGTGAAACTCTCCCTTCCCAGGAAGAAACCTGTAGCAGAAACTGGCTCCATGTGAGCAGCTATCAAATCACATCCAACTTTGATGAGGAAAGCTGAGTCAGTTTGGGAAGATATTTAGACAGAAGTAATTTTTTTTTTTTACCAAAAAGCTTATGTATTTGATTTATCCTTGAAAAATAATCCAATTAACTGTGTTTAGGTGTCAACATTTGAGAGAAAGAGAGCAGGAGACATATAAACAGATTTTACATTTAGTCTGAAGAAAAACAAGATGCTAAAAATGTAATTTTTTTTCTGTAGAAAATTATTTTTTATTGTGAATCAAATTTATAAACAGACCAACCTATTTTAAAACATTTAAATGCTATAAACGTAAATTACAGCTTTATTCGGGGGGGTTTTCCACATCCCACTGAAATGCTTAGATGACATCCATCCACTCAGTAAGACCTGTTTTCATTTAAATATTTAGCTTAAGAATATCCCACTTTTTAAATAATTACCAATTAAAATGTGAAAATCTGGGTCCACTGGCTTTTCAGTGTTTATTTGAGAAACAAAGTTTCCCATAAACACCAGACTTCCTCTTCAGCAACAGAAAGATTCACTGCCCCGTTTCATTTTGTCCCAGATTTGTTCCTGTGAGAAACAAAGAGTCTAGAAAAATAAAATGCTTCCGTTTGATGAAAGAAGACGTGAATTTGTTTAATCAGGCATTACACTCCAACCCATAAACCGTACAATAAACGATCAATAGATCTTTTGTCTATGTGTAATTGCAAGATTCCCAGACTCGCACTTTATGTTGCCGTTGATTTCCCGTGAATAAAAAGCCAACACTCAATTATGACAAAAACATCAAGTAATGTAAGTTAAAATGTGACTGATTTTGTGTCTTCAGCTTGTTTCCTAAACTTTCTTTCTGATCAGACATATAATATTTTAATGCGCTTTTTCTCCTAATTGCATCTAAATAATTATTAATTCACAAATCAGCCTTTACAACAGTAATAATAACAATTTTAGTAGTAGTAGTATTTTGTGAAAACTAAATAAAGGGTGTCTATTTTAGAGCATCATTTTCCCCACACACTCTGCAGGACTTTTTGTTTTAGACTAATGATTTTCTCCGGGAGCCAATGGATTCTTCCAGTGAGGCCTTTTAAGAAAGCTGGCTAATGTCGACTGTTCATCATGTTGTTGTAAAGCACATGTCAAGCCAGCCGGTAAAAGTGGCATTCATGATTCCATTTATCGTACACCAACATAAATATCAGCCACTTGGGCAACACTTTCTGCCATGCACAGGTTACTGTAGCAGCATATTTAGAATGAGAGGCTCCACAGAGACTCTGGTGAACTTTTTGCACCAAGCTTCATCTAGGTTTTAAAATAGCTCTTTTTTTTTTTTTTTCCAGAGTGTTTTGGTTTGTGCCGTTAATTATTCATGGGAAATTGTCGTCATCCTCCGGCTGAAGATTGTTTGTGTGATGTGGGAATAGTTTGTCAAAACAGTCAGACAGAGAATTTGACATCACTGTCTGCAGAATGCCTGTGAGGATGTCATACACCCTGGTACTATTTTAGACACGGATTTGATAACCACACCACCGGTGAGCTCAGCCCCACGCCAAAGCCAAGACCAGCCAGTCTCAGCGGAGCGGTACCAACGGGGTCGAGAGGGAGGGAGCGAGCTGGTGGACTTATTCCACATGGATTCTAAACAAAGACTATCACAGGCATTTCAGTGAAAGATCAGCACATTTAAAACGCATTTTCTCAGGTCTGATAATATGTTAAGAACACCTGAAAGGCTCAAGCGTGTTTACAATGTCCAAAAAATATTCTTCTCTTTAGAAATCATCTCTTGATGCATCATTTGAGTGCATTGAATCCACCAAAATAGAGCATATTTGTGAAGAAGAGGGAAAAGGGTTCATGGTTTTCACCATGCAATACTTTAAATATCTAAATATATGTTAGGTGACTTCTGAGACAAATGGTTAAACTGAAATCAGAGTAAAATGGGCAAAATAAAAATCCAGGCTACATTTGTATTATTTAGTATTTTCAATTAGAACATTTTTATTACTACTAAAAAGTAATGATTTTATTACAACTTTACCCCTTTGGTGCCGATCCACATAAAGGCTGTTAACAATTCAACAATTAGCCAGATGGACAGAAGAAAACTGTCAATGGTTTTAACTGGTTCCAGGTTTAACGGCTATGAAGTCGACTGCAGAACAGGAGGGATTTCTTTAACATTTTGATTCAATTCTGCTTACAGAAAACAACATGTTTTGCTCGTTAAGAGGGGTTCAAAGGTCATAACTATTCAGAAAAGAATATTCAAAATACATGAACAGTGTCAGCACTTTATAGTAAAACAAAAAAAGTTGTAATTATTTGTATTTTAATTCATTAAAATGCTAAAGGAAAAAATAAAATCTGAAAATTAAAAATGTATTCAGTCATCCATCCATTCATCCAAAAATACATTTAAAAACTGAAATGTAATTTTAAGAAAGGACCAAATCAGACTTGTGTTACTTTATCTTTTACTTTAAACTTTACTTGTTGGTACTTTATTAAAAGATAAAAATGTGAATATCTATCAAAAATCTGAAAATTTCAATGAAACCCCCTTGAAAGGCAGGAGTGTATGAATCAGTGCATAAAACAGCAGTGATAGAAATCAGCTGTTCCTCATGTTTTAATGTTTTTATGCCATTCACAGGTTAAAGCAGGTAACCATCTGTCAAGTATGATATGATCCAATCACAGACTGATTTATCGCTGATTGATATCGGTGTGACGTCTCAATAAACCAACAAAAGGTTTGTGTGGTTACAATCACCTCGTCACAACAAGAAGGTTTTGAGTGCATCTGCTGTGAATGAATATTTTATTGCCAGAGTCGCCTTATCTGGATTGTTTCTAGGTTAGATGAGCAGCAGATCTGATTTTGCTGACGCAGGACGATGCAGAGCTTACACCATCCAGTTAAACCAATAAAACGCTGAACTGTAATTAAAACCCACTCATCATGTCTCGATTTGCAAAAGAATTGATTTATTGGTGCGACTCAAACTAATTACATGTAATAACGCAAAGTAAAATTAATGCACGTCCTAAATAAACGTATGAAGAATGACGCCAGGATTGTGACACTTTAAATGAATACATCCACAAAAGCAGAACAGATTGATAAACCAAAATGTCTGATCAATCATTTAATAAGCAGTAAAATGGCAAAATGAGAAATGAGAACTTTTTACTGTTAATGACAACATATCAATCAGTACTTCTTGTATAGGTTAATATCCTCGCTAACTGCACCGCAGTGGCTGATAAATGAAGACAGTCAGATGAGAATACAGCAGCAGGAAGGCATGTTGCATCATCATGAGTTCTTCTTTTAAGGAATTTAAATTTTGACAATATGAAAATATTTATATTTTTCTTACTAATAAAACATACCTTTAAAAGAAGAACATTCTGATACAGTTGCTTGTTTTTTGCTATCTCACTCACCTTGTCATTAAACTAAAAAGAGAGAAAATTTATAAATTCAGAATTAAAAAACAAAGAAAAAGTACAGCTAAGTCAAAACTTATACACAGGCCTGGCATATTTAGATTTAAAGTAATAACCACTTTGGAGATAATCATTAAAATACAGTCAGGCTGGACTGGTGCAACCCCCATGAGGATTATTCCTCTGATTTTTAAGAAAGCTTTATGTTATTTTTTATGCATTTCTGACAAAACTGAATCTGCTTTGACATGTTTAATTATTTGTTTCATTTCAGAATAAAAAACATTAAATCAACCCATATTAACACCAATAATTGATTATTTTTTTATGATTACATCTGTTCTTAGAATAATACACATTTATGCAGCTCACTTTGTTCAATAAAAATATCTCCATAGCAAAGTTCTGTTCTCATATCACCTGCCAAAGGCATCTCCAGGAATTAATCACATTATGATACTACGATTAACTGCTAGTTGCAATTAGCCTCTAAATATAGCAAAGCCAACTGGCGGTAGATTAAACATTTTTCACATTTCTTGATGAAAACCAGGTAATGGGAGGAGGGTTTTCTGCTGATTACTCTGTGGATTACTCTGTCGTCATCTGTGAATCACTGCGGTTTATTCTGGAGCTAAGTCTGTGATAAACTATACATTAGTGGAGGGAGTCAGTAAAACAGAAACTTCTCTCGGTGCAGGGATGGAGCATTTTGTAACATTTCAAACTCTCCCAGTTAAGATTTGTTCATTTTATTTGCTTTAAAATAGAGATGCACTGTGGTCAAGTTTTAGTTATTTTTCTTATTGAGCTGGGTTTTTTTTGTTGTTGTTGTTTTTTTTAACAAATATGGAATCAGAGCCAAATATTCTTGTTAAGAACTATAAACACAAATAAAATAAGATTTTTTTTTCCTTTTTTTTTACTTTCTACATAAACTTAAAATGTACCATTAACACATTGTGGTGAAATACAACTATTTTCTCAAGAACAGCCCAACATTAAAAAGGCTCCGTCTCTCTGAACCACACCAGCTCTACAAATACAGGGAAATCCTGCAGGCTATGCAGCAGAGGCATCTGTACAAATAAAAGCCAAGAAAGAACAACAACACATTCCTTTTATAAGACAGAAACATAGCTCATTATTTATAGTTTTATTTTACTTTTGCATATATCACACACAGCACATTTCTTTGCACCATGTCACAAGACATCTTTGTTTGTAATAAATCCAGTTGTGTCCAATATAATATTTGAGAAATAAACCTTCAAATTACTGTAGTAATTAGATTGTCAAGTCACTATTTCAATTATTGCAAAACACTTTTCTGTTGTAAACTAGAATTAATTATTTACATGAGGGGCAGAGGCAGCATCACACCTTGTGTGTGGGAGAGAGGCCTGTTTCATTTTTAAATGTTAAAAGATTTACGTTTTGACTGAGTAGTCTTTTCACCAAATACGTCTTACTCAAGTCATTTTTTGAATTGATACTTCTTACTTAGTTGAACTCCTCTTGAGTACAATTTTTGATGCTCAACCCACCTGCTATTAATTTTTTACATTTCCTTTAGTACTTGGAAGTGTTTCTCAGTGTAATAAAGCATAGCCTGGTAGTGCAGAGAGTGATCATTTTGTAAGGAATGACTGCTAACAGAGAGAAGGTTTTACTCTAAGTTCTTTTAAATAGATTTCTAAATGCGGAGATGGAAACCTTTGCTCTGATAGCAACCGGTAGTTCGTTGCACCTCTGGATGAAAATGGATAGTCGCGTGTGAAACTCCCTGTTCATAGTCAGAAGTAAAAAAGATGGGTGCTAGATGTAGCATTGAATATCAAAGCTGTGAGCTGATGCTTGCAGATGTGTCTGATCAAAGCACTTCTTCTCTCCTGACAACTCACTCAAAGTGACTTGAAGTTTGCATTTTAAAATACAGCAAGGCATACCTGCAGTTTGTTCTTGGAGGATGGGGATTTTATGCATCATGATGCTGACACTGAATCTAACTGATAGTCTGGTCTAAAACTGTGCTGTATTGAAAGAATTTTTTAAGGGTTCTAGAGGTTAATGGGGCGTTTGGAGAACTAGATGCAACTGTTAAAAAAATATTTTTGGACAAACTCTAGATTTTTCTGAAGAAGTAACAGCAAAAATCAAGTTCTCCATCATGGACAGCGGCTATCCTCTGTAAGCGTTGTGCATTAAAGCCAGAGACACACAGGATGCTGCACACAAACAGCACTCAGCAACATATTTACAATCTTTAAACGTTTTGCCATTTGATCATTACAACACACAAACGTCAATGTGTATTCACAATGAGTAACCCTTCTAGGCCAAACGTGTCGCCGACAACGCAGAGAAATTTGCAGTACCAGAGATATCTCAAAAATTTCTCAAAGAGGAGACCTTGCACTTTCCAGCCAATACCAGGTTATTACGGAAATTTCAATTAATCTGTTTTAACAGACGTTAACTGTGAAAATAACTGCTAGAAACGGAAAGTTCTGGTTGTTATTGATAAATATATTTACCCTCAGGAGATTTAAAGAACTTTGTACAACTAAACTAAGCAAAAATATCCAGACGGAGATTTAAAACTTAAAACTGAAAGGTTTAGGTAGAGAGTTTAAAAATTAGGTCTTAAACTAGAAAAAATGGAAAAATCTAAATTGTTCTTGATCAGAGGTTGCATCACAGCATGCCTGGCAGCAGAAAGCAGACAGCCAGACGTAAGAATGTGTTAATTAAGTAAATCTTACATACATGACCCAGTGGTATTCACAATGCCCTTAAAACCTTGTGACAGAATACTGTTAAAGGGAAACACAAACGAGACTTATTTCTCTCACAAACCAGACAGTGATCAGTTCAAAGTGTGAGCCGAAGGGATCTGGGACCAGAGTGGATAGAAAAGACTTGATGGTGGCAAATTTCTCTTTAAAAAAGATAAAACGTCATTCACAGAGTCCGGGTGAAGCTTCGCTGACAGCAGAATTACACAGATTAATCAAACTGTCAAGAGTTTCTTAAAGAACCCAGGGATTGTGAGATTAAGCATTTCTAACTGCACAGTTTCTGTATGTTCTGTAGAGGGACATATACTTCATGTAGCAGAAACAAACTGAGATTTCAGGACATGAACTTCATCTCTGACGTCTCCATAAGTCAATATATTCACCGTTCACACATTGTCTTTAATTAAGCAGAGATGGTAAGAGTGTGAAGGTGTCTGTTTGATCATGTTGTCTAAATAATAATGGGAGTAAAGAATCAGTCTTGTGCTTTTTGAAAGCGGTTGTGATGGAAGATGCTTCACGAGATGCTTCCACGCAAAATTTCTGAAAAGTAATAAATAAAATAAAAATAGAAACTGTAAAACAAACGTGTGAATGAAACTCTTGAAACTTTCACCATATTTAGAAAAAGGAAAACCGAAAATTATTTTTGTTACACACAAAGGAGTAATAGGAGGCTAAATAAACAGTGTTGGTTGTTTGTAGATGACTTAAAACAAACCTAAAAGCCATCATTGGTTTTGACATGTGAACCATATAAATCATAAAACATATCTACTAACACATACCTTTGTATTTCTATCTCTTCTGCAATTTACGCTGGCATCTTCCAGTGTTACG
>NW_006800103.1:710572-717675 GCF_000485575.1 Poecilia formosa
GGATGAATATCGATTTTTTTCTAGGAAAGAAAATATTGATATATATCGCGATATCGATATTATCCTACAGCCCTACCGTTCACACATTGTCTTTAAGCAGAGATGGTGAGAGTGTGAAGGTGTTTGTTTGATCATGTTGTCCAAATCATAATGGGAGTAAAGAATCAGTCTTGTGCTTTTTTGAAAGCGGTTGTGATGAAAAATGCTTCACAAGATGCTTTCACGCAAAATTTCTGAAAAGTAATAAATAAAATAAAAATAGAAACTGTAAAACAAACGTGTGAATGAAACTTGAAACTTTCACCATATTTAGAAAAAGGAAAACCGACAAGATCAACAAGATGAGCCGAAATACACGATAAGCACATGAAGTTTGTCACCACAACAGCTCTTTACTCAACTTAAAATTTTAAATACTGACATGTGAATCAAGTCATGTTAATGTCTGTGAACTGAATTTGCTGTTTTTAGTGTGAACTTTATGCAAAATTATTTTTGTTACACACAAAGGAATGATAGGAGGCTAAATAAACACTGTTGGTTGTTTGTAGATGACTTAAAACAAACCTAAAAGACATCATCGGTTTTGACATGTGAACCATATGTTCACTTGCTCTTCATAAAACTTATCTACTAACACATACCTTTGTATTTCTATTTCTTCTGCAATTTACGCTGGCATCTTCCAGTGTTACGAGTGCAGCTTTCCTACTTCGTCAGGGAGCGGTGGAGTGGCAGTTTGGACAAGGCAATTCTGGAACGCAAAATAAAAGCCTTTCTTAGCATAAAATATTTCCACAAATATCAGCAAAAATACTGCTGATGACAACTTTCTGAGCTCGCATGCATCAATAAACAGGGGCAGTGGTGCAAAGAAAAGTTGACCAAACTTCCTCCGTAATGATTTGAGAGATTGATAAAGTCACACAGCAAATAACTTGAAGTCATTGCTGCCAAAAAAGGTGATTTTTTTTCCAGCTATTAAATATATGTATGAAATGCATCTGCATTATTACTATCATACATCTATATTAACAGATGCAGGCAAAATTGTTGGCAGTGAGATGGTAGAAACAGAAGGCTCATTTTATGTCTGGGAAACCTTTTTTACTTTCTGATCCTTTTCCTGCCTGGTGGCCAGAAGAAATGAGCATCTGTGTGAAACAAAAAACAATCAAGAACAAAAAACAACAAATGCTCCAGTAACATTTATAGTTAAGGGTTTATTAGGAGTACTAATAATTGGACCAAATTGAGTTCAGTGATTCAAAATAAATACATTGAAATATTCGCTGCATTGTATGAGCAGGTGTTTAGGCATCCCTGATGGCAGTCATTGGAGATTCAAAGATTTATCAAAAATGAATGGAAAAGAAATCAAACACTTTGGGTACATGTTTGATAAGAGAATAACATTTTGGCATGACACAGAGCTCAAAAAAGTACATTTTGTATAATATTCCCTTTTAACCTGTGTCTGCAGGTTTGGACTACCATCAATACAAAGATGTGTGTGTCCAAACACATACACACACACACACACACACACACATCTGTCCAGACCCTGAGAGTTTCACTTCACTCTTCTGGGTCACTGATGGGTCTTTCCCACAATGCACTCAAACTGTGTGTGTGTTTGTGTGTGTTGTGTTTTACAGTATCTTTAGTGTAAAGTATTTTCAAGGTAATCATTTCATTGATTATAGCAGCAATGGCTGCAGCTCAGTACATTCTGGTTAATTTACCATTTCATCTTGTCATTACCACTCCAGTCCTTGTACCGGTTCTGTTACTTTCCTTCAGATAATTTATCCTCTCCTCTGGGGAAACTTTAGGCATTCTGACTCATAATTGTAATTCTGGTGATAATTGTCAAAGAGTTTTGCAAATTACAGTTATTACAGCAAAAGTTTGCCTCACTAAACTTCATATTGTCATGTGCTAAACCTGTACTATTTCTAGATACTGATTGATTCATCAAACTGATTCACATCTGTTAGGCTGACATGTTTGTAAAATATTTTTTGTGATGCTATTCTTGTATTTGTACTAGTGTGTAAAGAGTGTGAGCAGTGACTTTCTCTAAAATGTTTTATTGTGCAAGATGTGCAGGGTACCTTACAGATGTTATTTAAAGCAATTTGGGACAAGGTCTTTATTTTATTGTTTATATGAATTTTATTTTAGCAGATACATCTCCTTCACCAAACCTTCATCTAGTCAGTGTGTTTATTGACTGAAGGATTTGCAATGCCTCCAATTCTCCAAAGTCATGTTTCCATTTCAACTTTGTCATCTTTTTTGTCTTCACGTTTGTTTTCCGTTTCTATTTAATGTGGAGTTCAGCTCTCTGAAGCATGTCAGACTGAAACACCACACTACGTTAAAGTGTCTAACTGAGAAGACGAAGAAAAAAAAAAAACTTAAATCAGGCATTTCATATACAAGTCCAAAAATCCACAATTTTAGGGATGCAGCTCAGAAGTAAATTTTATTATTTAAAATACTAAATTAATCTTGTTGGGTTACAGAACAGCCCATCTTTCCATGTCAGAACCATAGATGAGCTTGGTGCAGTTTTTACCCAGCTAATGAAATGAGAGGGACTGAAGACGTGAAACTTGATGTATACTTTTTGAATAAATATTTTTCACAGATTACACTTTCACAATTGTTAGTCACAGTTATATATTAACGGGTTACCAATTCCAAGGTATACTATTGTTCTGAAAAACTACAGTTTAATTACATGAAGTTTTCCGTAATAATTAAATATTACAATATAATTATAGTTGCTTTTTACAAATTTTCCTAGAATATTTCAGAATTCTTTAAAAATAAATCCTACAATACTATACGACATGCACACCTGTCTCTTTTTTATTAACATTGTACAAAAATTTCTAAATATAATTTCGGGACAATCAGTAAAGACGTTAAAATTCTGAACATTAACATGCAGCTGTAAGGAACAAAAGTGTGGTTTTATGGCACAAGACTGTGCTTGCAGACATGGTGTCATCAGGGGGTGCAGATGGCTGATGAAGCTCTTTCAGCGTAGAAGGGCAATTCTGCTGCATTTCTCCAGCAGCCTTGAGCTGTGACTGAGCAGGGAGCAGAGAGGCTCCAGCCGCTCCCCTCACATCGCCAAGTGCTCTCTGATCCTTCCTCCCCGGACACTGGAACCGTCCACTGGGTGACAGGTGATCTGCACTGTAAACTGCATCTGAGCCTAACAGATATGCCAGTTAACATGCCGCAGTCTCTGCACTACAAATCCTTATCATCACAAACGGATACAAAGGAACGAGAACATGTAAAATAAACTCATTTCAAAAATTATGATGAGCCTACATGAGGAGGAGTACTTTAAAAATGTTTTTTTGATTTTTAATTGTTTTTTTGTTTGTTTTTTCCAATTAAAAATCAGGAAGGTTGGCCATGATGCAATGCTCTGTCGAATATGTTTATCTGACTGGCGTAGTATTTTGTTTTATGATATAAATATGTTGTTTTTTTTAAGTACACATTTTGAAATGTGCATTTCCTGTTTTATATGCAGTTATTCTGGTTATTGAATACGTTTGTCCTCCTATACCATGTCAATTTGTGTTCATTAATTTAGAAAATCTAACTTTTAGAACAGTTTTTCCATCAACTCCAAACTCAACCCCAATGTGGCTGTCGCACATATAAAAACAAGGATACAATATAAATTATAACTTGTATTTTAAAATTCTTGTAGCTGGTTTTATATTTATTTTTTGTCATTCTTATATTCTTTGCACAAAGAGGTAGGAATGAAATTCCAGAGTCAAAATATGCTGACAATGCAAATATTTCCCCATAAAAATCACTAAAAGTGAAAAAATCTTTCAACTTTCACCTTAGATTTCCTGACCTTCCACCAACATTGCAATGTAATATCCATGTTGTTGAAGTTCCAACTGTGCATTATCCATTTATGCACAATTCCTGGCATAAGGTGCATATATTCTACTGTCACAATATCAGTGATTTCTTTTTTCCACTGATTAAATACAGAATTGGCTAAAACCTTTCTGGAACTTCTCCCTGAAAAACTCAAAACTTCCAGCATCCCCAAACAACAAGCCAATCTAAGATTTTGCTCAATTTGGAGGTGTGTGCGCTTCTCCCCAGCTGGAAGTCCTGTTCCAATAACAGTTATATACTGATATCGACATGCAGGAGGCCTGAGCTTTGCGTTGTTTCTACTAATGTGGAGACAGAGGATTATTTATCAGAGCTGTTTGGGGGTATTTTTGGGGTAATGCCAAAGCTGCGGTGGGTCATGACCTGCCTAGAAAACATCTTGCCAGAGTGGGCATGATGAAGTTCTACCTGCTGCTACCAGATTAATAAATCACCAAGACCTTCCTTTTTCTAGGGATGTTTTGTGTTTGATTACATATAAAGGGAAACCCACTGGTGTCACATATCTAAACACAACCTCTCAAGAGCCTACAGGGACTTTAATGTCACAGTGTTCTCCTAATCCAGTTTAAAGGAGGCGTATGCCCCTTTTCCTACTTCTTTTGTTGACAAGCATCACTGTGCAAACCCAAATCTCATGTGATAATCAAGATGTCTGTTGTTCAATCACAAGACGTATATGTCAGTACAGATTGGATCTTGTTTAAGTTTACAGTGTGTTGGCTTATTTAGTCTACAGTGTTCCCACTGATATTTAGATGACTATGCTTGAATATTTTGCATGTCACTCCTGCTGATGTGTGAAGTTCACCCAAAGAAAGTGATGTTTTTTTGGAAATATCAAGACTGGTGAAGATGGATGTTCCTACAAAGGTCAAGCAAAGCACAAAGAATGAGAGTGGGACAAATGAGCTGAGTGAAAGACGAGGGAACATGAGAATGTGGTGGAAAAACAGAGGAAAATGGCAAAAACAAGACATAAAAACTAGAGTAAAAAAAGAGAAGAATGTAAAGGATACTTTAAGAAATATACAGACTAATGTCATGAGAAAACAAAAGTAAAAAAATATGTATTTGTTGTTAAAGAAAAACTAAGGTTGCAAGGTACTTGGATTGGTTGCTAATTTCAATATGCATTCTTTTAGAGACAGATGTTTATTGTTTGTGACAACCGCAAGTCAGAAATCCTTTCAGGAATTGTCAAAAAATTAAATCTTTAGCCATATCTCGGTGTGGCCACTGGTCTAAAATGTAAACAAGAAATATGTGTCCCGTCTTACAACAACTCTCTAGAACTTACCTAGAGTACTAGAGGTCTTCTCAGTGACCAATAGCAGCATAACGCAGTGATTCTAGCTTTTCCACAGTGTGAATGTACAACAGTGAGATGCAGCTGAATAACTGTGCAAAGATCTCTGCTCTTGTTCACTTATAAACGCAAAAACCTTAGTCTATTGTGCGCTCACACAGATGCAGATAAATGTTAGTCTGCTGCTTGTTTTTTTCTCTTCCATGCCATTTTTGTCACACCTTTTATTCGGTTCTTCCAGAAATCCCTTCAAGTCCTTCCGGTTATCCTTCTTCCTCTGTGTCCTAGTTGGTTTGTGGGTTTTCTATGTGTCATTTCTTTTCTCACTCTTTTTCCAATCTGAATTTTTTTTTTCACACTTGTTGACAGTTCACTGGAGCGTGTCACTGGCACCAGAAACTCTCCAAAAATAAAAATGAATGCTTGTGCAAAGACACATTAGAGAGAGGTTGAATGCATGACTATCACTTTCACCTCCTTGTCATTGCCTCTGCCAAAGTGTGTGTGCATGGGAGCGTTGGTGGGGGTGCAATATCATCAGTAGTTTTGGAGGGCAGCTCATTTAAGATAGTGATTTTATCATTATGTAAATTACATCAGGAGAGCAGCCTCCTCTGTTGTGATTGGCTGCTGTTATAACATCTATGTGTGAGTGTGTTTGTGTGTACGTGAGTGTGGGTTCCAAATGAGCCAATCAACAATGATTGTTTCCTGTGTGTCTGTGTCTCATCTTGTCCTCTGAGAGGTGATGTCAAAGTCTCTGTTAATTTGATGCTTCCCCCATCTCTTTCCATCTATCTGCGCGTGTGTGCATGTGTGTTTAACCCAGACCCTTTTCTCAAACACTTCTGTCAGACCATTCTCTCCAAATATGAGACATCACATTCACCTCTGTCAGAAATCCCCCTCTTTAAAATCTTTGTGTCCAGAAACAAATCCAAATGGCCTCGTTAATTTGTAGGCCCATTTAAATCTGCTGCGGGCTAATTAACATTTGCCAGTTGTAAACATCTTTCAACTACTTATTATCATTATCATCATCATTATTGTTTTTATTAAATCTTCATTTCAAAATTAAATGCTTTACACATCATTGGCAGCTTGCTCAACATCAGTGATGCACAAATAGTTGCTTATGAGGAAAGCCGATAATGGCTGCAGAGCAGCTCTCCAAAATGGACCATAATGGCTGAGAATTTTAGTGTGACTGCAGCAGGGCCACCTTTAGAAAAGCAGGGCGACAGATTTACTGGAGTTGACTTTATTCGGGGAGTTTGAATGTTCTGACTTTCATGAAGTTACGTCAGTTTCTTAGCATCGTTCAAACAGATGCATCTTGCTGTCCTGTCTGTTTTCAGCAGATTTGAATCTGAAGTGATGAAGATGAATCGTGAAATTTCTCAAAAATACAAGAGGAATTTTACTCCTGCAATAAAAAAAACAAACTTCTCTGGATATCAGTCAAACATGTTAAAGGTAACTTTTATTTAAAAAGTATGCTTTTACAAATTTATTGAAACTGTCACAAAGCTGTGGTTCCATGGACCATATAATGGTGCAAATTTCACATATGATTATAAATTTGCACAATGGAAACAGACCAATTTTAAATAAACTCACATTTTTCTATATAAAACTTTTGCAGCAGGATGAAGTGGTTTATCAACTATCGAAATTAGTATATTTTGAAAAACTGCAATGGAAGTACTTTTTTTTCTTATGACTGAATGAATCAATTTAGGGGCTGCGACCCCACCGGGGTCCTTCCCTACCGGGCTGCGACCCCACCGGGCTGCGACCCTACCGGGCTGAGACCCCACCGGGCTGAGACCCCACCGGG
>NW_006800103.1:718356-767711 GCF_000485575.1 Poecilia formosa
GGCTCCTACCTCACCGGGCTGCGACCCCACCAGGCTCCTACCCCACCAGGCTGCGACCCCACCAGGCTCCCACCCCACCGGGCTTCGACCCTAATGGGCTGCGACCCCACCGGGCTCCTACCCCACCGGGCTGCGACCCCACCGGGCTCCGACCCCACCGGGCTGCTGCCTCAGGCACCTCTCTATTTGGATAAATGTGAATTTCCCTCTGGAAATAACAAAATACATTCATTCATTTAAGGCACGAGTCTTGTGATCAACAACCGAAAGTTAGTCCTGGTGGTAAAAATCAAGCTCCTCTGGCTCCTCCCTGTGGTTCTACTGCAATCTGCAGAAGCACACAGCGTGGTCAGAAACAATAAATAAGAGCTGGGAGGAGGGTCTTAGTCTTATTAATCACGCTCATGTATGTGTAATTTTATAAAACTTACCTAGTGCTCTCTGGAAAATCTTATCATGAGAACTATTTTTGCTACTTTAGAAATTCGGTAATTGCGTTCTATTCAATAAAATTATTAACTTTTTTTTTTATTGACATACTAACATACAAAAAATGTAAATAGCCTTCTATGTTCTGGTTACTTTTCTGGAATTTCTGGAGACGATTTTGAAGCAAAGAATGTTATCATAAAGAAAAAAATGTGTCGGACAACCCTGAGCATCCTCCACATGATGCTGTCACACAGCAGCAGACGGTTTTCAAACAGAAGCGTCTTCAGAGCTGCTGTAGAACAGACTGCTAGAGGAGATCCTTCCTGCACACAGCCATCGCCATCTACAACAAGGCTTCAGAGAAACCTTTACAGTATGAGTTGCAGCAGCATTTAGTTTCCCTCTGGGGTTAATAAAGTATTCTTCATTTAAATGCTTGAAGCTAAACGCTTAGAAAATGGTAAAAACAAAACAGCAAATTTAACTTATAAAGCACATCACAACCTGTTTCTTTTAAAAATGCAGGAAATATTTGTTGTCTGAAATTTGACAAAAAGAATCTCCTTACAGTTTTAAGTTTTCACAATTTAACTAATTGTGAGTTTTGCTCCATTTCTGTTTTTGGGATAAATCTATGAAACAGGATCAGCATGGAAATGCCGAAATGTGAAAATCAAGACAAAATTTCAAATGGTAATTTATCAGCTGCAGAAATAAAATTATTTGTAGGAAAACATTTTTATGTTACAGTAAATTGTTTTGTGTTTTATATATGAACATGTGAGGATAATATGAAAATCCATTTATTTGTATTCATTTGCATATCTCCAAAACATAAAATGTTTTATTTTTTTGTAATTGAAAAAAAAAAACGTTCTGCATTTATTTAACAATAATGTGTAAATATAATGACTAATGTCGAATCATTACTTCCTACTTCTTCAACTTGGACATGATTTTGAGTTGTCAAATATAAATAGTAATTATTTTATAGGTCAGTTTATAAATCTCAGTTTAATGCAGGATTTCCTTTTGTTCTCCCTCCATACACACCATGCAGAATCCTTCATTTTAAGCTAATTAAGTTATCTATGGGAGACCTGGACCTGCTTCTAAGTGGACTACAGACCGATCTGAACAGCTGTTTGTGCCGATATCTCTCCGTCAGCCAAGCCCAGAGACCGGGGCACACCTGCAGAGACCCAGTGGGTTCTGTGGCTGGTGGAACAGCTTGAATTCGGACTAAATTGCGCTTTTGCTGATGGTTCAAGACGGGTCCTAAATCTTGGTCATCCCTATTATTATTTTTTTTTTAACCTTTTCAGATCTGCGTTTACGAAATGTAAAACTATTTTTGTTTGTTTCTAAGAGACTGAGACTATTGATAAATATAAGATCTTATTTAGGTCTCTTTTCTTTTCCATCCTTATTTCAAATTTCTCTGTTAATAAAAATGTAATTTAATAAGTGGTTTATTTTTGTTTGTAATATGTCTTAATACATATAAATAGATGTCTTTCACATAGAGCTAATTCAGTTTAAAGGCCAAGAAGTCATTATTGATAGATTATAAAACTAATTTGTGATTAGTAAAATAATTTATTACAGTAGGATGTAACCACAGAATTTCTCAAATTTGTAAATATTAAATTACCTTTTGGAATGAGGCTCAACATGCATGATTTTTTGTCCTGTGTGTATTTATATATCCAAGCTGAACTCTGTCTCTTGCATCCTTATTGTGTTTCTGTTTTTTATTTAAGTAACAGTTATTAGTATCTGAGAACATCAGAGTTTCTTTGTGCATCAGATGAGAAAATCTCTAACATCCTGATCATAAAATATACTTTATGCCAATATTTGATTATAATGGAAAGTCCAAAACTGATCCAAGACAGCTGTGATGATGAATGCCAAAAAAATAAAAAAAACTTTATGACAAAGAGAAGTGATTACCAGTCGTTACTGCAGGCGTTAGTTTTACTGTAAATGTCAAATTCAACAGTTAAGAAATTTGTTTAAGAAAAGAAAGAATAAAAGAAGAGAGAAACACAAATATATTTAAAATGTAGCAGTGTCTTCAAATAAAATTTTACAGTTGCCCTTTCTCTCTCCATCCCCTCTTCCTCTTTCCATTTTTCTGATACTTTGATTTTTTTCTTTTTTTTACGTTGTACATCGGTTCGGCAGATCACGCCTTATATAATGAGTATGACCTGGAAAGGTGAAGTGCCTTTCTGTGCCCAGGTCTAAACATCAACTCACATTTTGGATTATTATGGGACGTAAGGCAGGAGACGGGTTAGAGCAGAGAAGAAGTCTGCTGTCAGTGCAAGAAAAATGGATTTCAGATGAAAAGCCCAGACCAAAGAGAGGAAATGGCTGAGAAAGACACCTTCTCCAGAACTACCGTTAAACCACCTATGATGAGAGAAATGATTTTAGAGTCACTGCTTAGTCTCCCCCAGCGGCTCATTTTACACTCTCTTGTCAGACAAACTCACCATTGATCTTTCTATTATTTATTTCCCATGAGTATTTTATTTGTACAACCTCTCTGTTGTACGATATATAAGAAATGTGTACATCCATCTCAGCCTCCCTGCTTATTGCTACTGGCAGTCAAAGTCTGTAGACATGAAACGGATTAGTCCGAGGAGGGGGAAAAAAGGACCTTTAGACTTAAGCGTGGTGCGCGGATCCTCTCAGTGACCAGCTTGCTTCATGCTGGCTAAGAGTTCATGTGGGGAGGAAAAAATTCATTCATCCAGCCATTTTCTATACCCGATTAATTCCCTTCAGGGTCACACTGGGCTGGCAGCACAGAAGAGAAACATGCAAACTCCACCCAGAAATTAAACGTGGCAGAATAAAGTAGTCTGGATTTTTAAACTGGAATACTCTATTTTTTCCAGATTGAATTTCCTGCAAAAAGTTTAAATCATGAAGAATCAGCACAATCACTAACTCTTGTCGCCATGTAATTTTTTTTTTTTTTAATTTTAACTCCCGTGTTTTGGACACTCAGCACCTTTTCTATTTTCCCTGCATCTGGAAATGGCAAACACTGACTGCAGCCCATTAATTAGCATGCATTGGAGACATTATGTTTCTTCTCAAAGACAGACTAACTTAGAGCTCAGAGAGAAAATCTCATCCCGAATCATTCATGAGCCTCGGCATCAAGGTTACGCTAATAATGCAGTGCTAGGTTGCCATCCTGTGGAGTTTAGAGGAGGGAAATAACACCATAATGCATGTGTTAATGGAGGACTACATGAAAACATTGATTTAGAAATGTGATCCCGTCTAATGTCCATGCAGGTGCAGAAAGCAACACAGTCCTCTGTGCATCTAAACCTGCTGCATGGTAGAAATGTCACAGATACAGATTCCTCAGAGGTAATAGCTTAATCACGCTAAATATTTTAAATGGAATACCCAAGGAGGCTGACGGATTTCAGAAATCTCAATTTAATCGAAAGAAAAGTATTTCTCATCCAGAAGCATCTATAGTCACGTTCAGCTGTAAATTGTTTTCAGGTTTACGTTGCTGAAGTTCTGAGAAATCTGTCCCTGAGATTTTTTTTTTTTTTTTTCACTTTAACTAATCCATTTCAGAAGAGGGGAACAAAACTCAGTGTGAAAGAAACCAATATTTTAAAAATGAAAAAATGCCTGGCTTTTCAGAGAGAAAAAACCTTGTTATAGTCAATCATGCGAAGAGTTCTCCAAGTATTTTCAGCAAATGCAAAACCTCATGTTGACAAAACCTTGGAATGATTATGATAAAAATCCGGACAGCAGAAAGGTGCTGCTATAACATTTTAAATACCATGTATTGTTGGGCCAATTAATTATAATGTAGCTTTACAGTGGATGCATAGAAAAAGCATGAATATTATAATGAATGCATCTTTTTTTCCTAACCTTTCAGTTAAAATATTTTTTAAATTATCCAAATGAGCAAAGAACTGAAAAATTGAATCATTTTCTTGTCTGAATATCAGAGCAGTGACACCTTAAAATTATCTTAAATTTTGAAGCCAAGGTTTCTGCAGAAACACAAAGGAGAAAAAGAAAAATATGTTTATCCTAAAATCTGGCTAAGGTGGATTTTTTGGGGTGGATTTTATTGTTTTGTTACATTTTTTTCAAAAATCTTTCATTTAAATTTTTCATGAAATTGATTTGCATTTGAAATGCAGCTTTAATGTATTTTATCTTTACTTGTGTACAAAATGTCATGTTTTATTGCTTTCTAGTGTGAGTAAAGTTTTCATTTTTTCACAGAATTGGAAGAAAAAACATTTTAATGGCCATTGCACATGAATAAAAATTAGTCAGAATCAATTTTCCTCACACTTTTTTTGTTTTTTGACCTCTGCTCTTGAATGTCTGGGTTTCCCCCAGACATTCAAGAGTTGCATGTGCAACATTTCAATGACAACCTATTTTTATGTCACAACAGAGCTCTAAATGAAGGGATCCCAACGGGATATGTTATGAAGATTTACCTCTTATAGTCGGTTTTAATGTTGAGCTGCAACGTCGAGCGCTACCAGGAGATGATCAAACTTGTATCTACAGGTTGATCATCTCCTGTAGATCAACCTACATCCTGTAGAGCCTGTAGAGGCTAATGTAATTTAGCCTCTACAGGCTAAATTATATTTAGCCTGTAGAGGCTAAATGTAATTCAAATTGTCTTAGTAGAACATGGCAGCTTTATGCGTAATGCTGATACCGATGTACTCAAATTCACTGTGGGTTTTAAAATTTTAGCCATCAGCTGAAAGTGCAGAAAGAAGCCTGTAAGTATTTAGCTTTGAATGCATTTGGCTGGGTGGCCAGCTTTGCCTGATTTAGCACAACACTGATTGGAGCTCCTAATTCTTTCCCTTCCCTCTCTGCTGCTCACGCAGGTTTAATTGTGACGAAACCCTCCATCAAGTGCCTTTCACTGCACTTGAGCTGCCATTGATTCTATTAACAATGCCAGCAGAAAAAAAATTCAAAAGCAGGTGTTATTCTACTTCTAACCTTTGAAAAGTCAAGAGGCATAAACATCGCTGCTTTTCTCACAAAGTCACTCACTGAGACAAATATGGAAGAAATTAAAATCATGTCTTTTCATGATAAACAAGTACCATTAGTGCACCATCAGGATAATGTTTGCAGACCAAACAATGACACCAAAGTATGTGTGTTATGTCATTTTGATTAAAAGGTGACACACAAGTGGATTCATCTCCCATTAAATTACTACCACCTCTCTTTGCTGGTGTAACTAGAGCCAGCAGGTTGATATTAACCATTAAGATCTAAAAGAAAAAGTATTGTAAAAAATCTCCAGAAGAATAAAGGGATTTTTCAATGCTATATTTACCATTTATATTTATTAGATATTTCGCTACTATACAGATTTAGGAAAAATAAATTAAAATACATTGACCTGAAACAGACCTGAATTATTTAAATCCTCCAAGATTTTTGTCATACTTTATGAACAATGATAAAGTTAGCTATAAAAAACTTTCTTTTTCTACAACTTTCTGTTGCTACATGCCAATAAAGAACTGTCTCTCAAATAAAGATCATCAAAAATCAACCACATTTTCGCCTGTCCAAAAAAAACAAAAAAAACAAAAAAAAAAACAGTAATATTGATGTGAGGTCCAGGATTTCTACCTTGACATGTTTGTGTTGAGAGCATCTAAGACATGTTACTGTCCTGTCAAAGCTCAAACTTGTCCAAAAATTGCTTTGGTTGAAGCTTAATTAGGTTTTAAATCAATGTGTTTCAGTGGAACCTTTTAACTGCACTTGATTTCCTGGCACCTAGTGGCCCATTGTGTTTATAAATCACAGGCTTTGCTTTGTATTAACATCAAAACTGTCAGTCTCCTCTAAAATCAAGCTGTTTCTCTGTGTGCCATATGGACTTGTACTGGGTTTTATTGAAAATGTTGGCAGGAATTATTGTCAAAGAAAGCAGAGCTCTTCTTAACAATTGCTTGCTATTTGAGCCACATCAAAAACAGAACTGTTTTCAGTCATCTATCTATTGCCAAGCTGCCACTTTGGGACTGCAGTAATTGTCTATTTATCAGCGAAGCATGTTTTTTTGTGAACAACATAAAAGCAGTCCATTTCTTCTTTTCCAAAATCCAAGAAGTTTTAATGACACCTTTCTTGGTTTTACGGCATAAAGCCATGTTGAGATACTGTGTAATTACCAAAAGTAGCTTCTGAGTCCAGGGGCATGATTCTCAGCCAGGCTTGCAGGCACCTCTCTGGGCACTGTGTGCCACATCCCAAAAGCTTCTCATTTCAGATTCACATCAAAGCCACCAATTCCTGCGCCGCCTAAAAGGAAACTGCCACTGTGGCGAGTTTGAATTAGCTACGGCTCAAAAGAAGACATCAACACGTGTTAACCACTGAGTATGCATTTGAACTAGATCAAACGCATTTCTGTGTTTGGCATTGTCCATCAGAAGTGAACAAGGGGCTTGGTAGCCATTAGGGGAGCTTGGATCATTATACTCTGTCCATTTAAATCATAGCTGAAAGTCTCTTTTTTCACCCAATGTGAACAAAAAAACCCCCAAAAAACAACACTTTCTGTTTTTAACTTACACTTTTTATTTATTTTTGTGTTAATACATGCAATTATTTGAGGAACAAATGTATAAACGGTAGCTGATTAAAAGCTGCTTCCATAAATTTATCTAAAGTATGAAATGCGTTCCTTTATTCAATGACTCCTGACTTAAGATGAAAAACGGGGCAGAGTACTGAAATCTTAATCCAAGTGGGTTAAAATTCTGAAAACCAATTTATATGCTTAAATAATGACATAAAAGGTTCAGTTTTAAGCCGTTACCATAAGCCTTTACACTCTCTCTCTCTCTCTCTCCCCTCCCTCACTCTCTGCGTCTCTCTTGACTTATTAGTCAGTTTTGTTACTTTAACAGTAAAGCAATTTACAAAAGTATTTACTTGTGGCCATAATGTTGTAATCTTCCAGGTAAATTGAAAGCTTTTTCCTGTTTTCATAAGTTGTTTTTTTAATCTTCTTTTTTTTTGGCTCCATAAAGGATCACAAGGCAATTTTGTTTTGCTGTTTTCCCCTGCCATATTTAACACCTCCAATACCTTGGAGAAAACAGGGAGGGAAATAAAACACTCTAACAGACCCTGACGACTCCAAGAAAAGCTTTCAGTTTTATTTATTAGATGATTTCCATCATTGTTTTTCAGTGCAGTGCTGGTGCCAAGGTGGCACTGATACATGTTCCCAAAGTAAGAAACAATATAAGTAAGTCAGAGGCAAATTATTATAAGGAAACACTGAAAAACCAACTACAATTCAGTAGCATGCTGTGTAAAAATTTAAATTTGCTGAGCAGACCAGCAAAACTGACTCAGACACATTTCTTCCTTTTTTGCTTTCGAGCTCTTTGTCATATTTTTGCAAACTCTCCAATCAATGTTCATGTTTTTTTTTTAAAGTTTCAATTTAGAGTCAGAGGTACTGAAAAAAATTATGCTGGTAATGATTCAATGTCAGTAATGTCAAAATTCCCTGAATATGTAATTTTTGCTCATCTTACTGTTAACTCTCATTAAGGTTTTTTTTTAACTCGTCCAGTTAAATTTGGAAGAAGCAGATTGTGTGTTCTGATTCTGTTTTAAAATTGATGAAAAACTAGGACTGCAAGACTGTAAGTTCTTCACCTCATCAAACCCCATTTGGATCCCATTAGCCAAATATAACCTGGATGAAACTTAGAACAGAGTCATGCCGATTTTTCCCCCCAAATGTTTCTTCTGCTCAATGAGAACAGAGACGGGTGGGGGAGTTTGGAAAAAAAAGGAGAAAAATCTAGGTCACCATTTTTACTACAGTACCCATCCCCCCAACCCCAAAACACCCATCAACCCCCCTAGTCAGTGTTGCTGAGGAGCTTTACACCCCCTGCTGATATGTAAAGAGCAGCAATTCTGATTGGCCAAGTGAGTGGAGCATCGTGCAGGTGTAGAGCTTTTGGGTATTGGAGGGATAGTCCTGCAAGGTTTTAATTGGAGGGGAGACAGGAAGAGAGTGGGGGTGTGGTCAAAGAGGGGTGCAGAGCAAGGGTAACGCTCCTATCCTACTGAGTTACAGTGGCACCCTGGAGAGAGCATTGGGGGGAGCAGGAATAGGTTTGCATATATGTTAAAGCAGAAATAGAAATAAATGTGAATCTATCGCAAATTGTGCAGGAAGGAAAAACAGAACGATTGGGTGAGGAAAAAAACAAAAAGAGGGAGCTAAAAGGATGGAAGACAGAAAAAAGGGGTAAGGTGGCTAATCCCATCTATGGTAACAGCAGGAGGTGCGTGCGTGCGTGCGTGTGAGAGAGAGAGAAAGAAAGAAAGTGTCTGTATTTGCATAAAGTGGATGGCCTACAATACCATTTTTTGAGCAGACCCAGATGGAAAGAGTTCGGGACTCACATTTTGCCAAAAACATGCCCCCAAAGTCTTGCACTTTTGTCTCCAAAAGCGGCTCAACACAGTGTCCGCGGCTCAACAGTGTAATTCATACCGAAAACGACAATTCTTGCACAGCAGCAGAGTATTAAACGGATCCCTTGCCTTGGGGCCAAAAAGTACACACAAAGCAGAATGCTACGATGTCCCCAACACTGCATTTTGTTTGAATTATTCACCAGCAGCCAGGCTTGTTGTGTACACACACAGCAATGTAGACCAATCACTGTTCCATGGAAATCATGTAAAAAGAGCATCTTTTGTAGAGTAGCTAAAATCAGTTGTGTCAAGATGGATATTTTATGCATGGATAAGTTAAGAAGTCGTGTACTGAGCTAAGTGGGGAGTAAGAAAGTACAAATTGTAGTGACAAACTGTCATGGGTCTTTGTTATAACTAATATTTGTCAGGGACAGTGAAAGTGTGATGCTTTTTTAAATCTGATGCAAACCTTGTAATTTATTCTGTTTTGTGAACCTTTGTCAAATGGTTCTTATTAACCTCAGGTCTGCTGCACTTCATGTTTCTATTACTCAAAATAAATAATGTTACCTTTAGGAATTCATGAAAATAAATATAGCATTATCTACCGTTGTTAGCCAAACTACTAGTGATCTTTAGTCCGATTCCCTCAAATTAATTGTGACAATGTATATTTACTATAACAGCTTTAATGTTCACAAGCTCCAACTTCTAACACACTCACAATGTTTTAGCTCTCAGTAGTTTTTAGACAATCAGGTACAAAAACCTAACCCTATCCAAATGAATTAAGATCTTCTGCTCAAACCAATTGGATACTGAAGGTCATTAAGTTGACCTTTTTCTAGTAAAGAACTTTCTCATTTTGCAGAGTTTGAAGCGGACACTCCTGCTCCAGAAAATACAATAACAGAGACATTCTTTACTTGTAGGAGAAATTTTAATGCATCAGCAGCAAAATGAGAGGCAAATTGAGAAAACGGTGCCATGGTAATGTTATTTTCATAAGCTTTCTGTTGGAGGGACAGATCTAGCCTTCCTGGTGAACTTTTCCAGCCTTTTAACTTTTGGGAATCTGGTGGCCCAAATCAACACACCATACACTTTTCCTTAATTTGAGTTACTTTTTGGTACATTGTAAATTTCCTTTCACTAAAATTTTATATTTTTTTTAACTTTTTGTAACTAATACATGCTTACATTAACCTTTAACTTGCTGTTGGTACACCTAAATTACCCCACTGTTGGGTAATAAATGATATTTTTATTTGATTCTATTAATCCACTCTTAATGTTCAGTCCCTGGATGTTCACCAGTGTCAATGTGATTAACATGTGGAAATTCACCATCAGCTCCTTAGTTTCTCCTAATTGATTTGAAAGTGGTTCCGCTGGCAACAGTTCACAAAATCCTGTGCCAGCTGCTTGTACTCTGTGTCATGGTCACCTGTGCTGTGGTCATCTGTGGCTCGTCTAAGACCTTGGAAATAAAGCAGCTTGGGGAGTGCATGGGGAAGTCTGCGGTGTAGAGGGTGAATAGGAAGGCTCCCTTCAAAATCCCCATGGTAAACCAGGCTGTCAGACTCAGACTAAGACCTCACCTGTGGGTTGCCAGGATGGTAGTCCTGTATCTACTGTGACAGGTGATGGTCTGTTTATGACAGCTCCAAATTATGCCCCAGAAATCCAGGCTGCATGGTGTTAAAAGCACTGGGGAAATCAAAGAACATGATTCTCATAGTGCTTTCAGGTTTGTGTATGAGGTTGGTGCAAGAGGTAGATAATGGCATCAGCCGTCTCTAATCTCTCACTAGGGTGTGAAGATGGTTGAGGACCAGGATTTCCAGGGTCTTCATTAGAAGGAAGGTCAGTGCTACTGGCCTGTAGCTGCTGAGGTCCATGCAGTATTTGGTGCTGGTATTACACAGGAGGTTTTCTACAGCTTTTGTCTGAAAGCTCAGAGATGTGAGGCTGGGGGATGGTTAGGAGACACGGGGTAAAGATAAATAGACCTGGAACATGGATCACTGGGCTTGGGAGGGGTAAGTGTTTGATCAACCCTGTCGAAAAAACTGGTTCAGATCACTCAGCTAGTTTTCTTTTTACATCCTGCAGTCTGGGATTATGGTTTGTGGCCTTAAAACAGTTTTCAGACTTTTATTTAGCTAAGGGTCGATTCAGGGTTTGTTGTTTCTGGTGTGAGCAGTGCCGTCTTTCTGAGGTCTACAGAAAGAAGGTTGTAGCAGCTTATGATTCTGGTACGGGTTTAAAGATATTCAAACGAATTTCAAATCAGCCATTCCACTAAACAGGAAACGGTGTAGAAGTGGAAATTAGTTAAAACAACTGCCACCATTCTCAGGTCTGACCATCCATGCATGTTCACCCTTAGGACGTAGCATCTAACAACTGTTGATATAAAAGTGTATGAATGTACATTCAGCCTCCAATAAAATTAATACTTTCCTAGGAAATGTGCAAGAAGGAAATATTAACCCCTTAGCCGTCACCCCCACAGCGCTTACAAGTCAGACATAAGTCCATCCTCAGTGTGGAAACTAATACCAACTGTGAAGTATGAAGCTTGTTCCAGTGAAAGGAACTTTTAATGCCTTAGCATAACATGATAATTTGGACAACTTTATGCAACAAACATTTTGGAAACACTTCTTTCTCCAGTGTTACTGCAGAGCAATGTTGGAAGCAACATCCATAAAGACATGGAAGAGCAAATTTGGTGTGGAAAATGGCCAGGAAGATGACCCGAAAAAGACAGAACACCTTTGGTCCAGTCACTTTAGGCTGATGATTGATTGCTTTTAGTTGTCCTTAGCTCGAGGCATCACTGGCTGTCCTTCAATGTACTCTCAAAACATTTGTATTTCATGGGTTTGGTTTTCAAAACAGATTCATTCTACTCAAAAATCGCAGTTGTTCTTAAATCTACTTTAAATATACACTTGGATTGAGAAGAGTCATCATATCAGAATTTTTAAATGCAAAACTTCTATGTGGCAAACTGTGAATCAAGGGGAGAAACTACCCAGAACAATGTCAAAGCAAAAATATTCAAAAACCCTCACACAAACAAACACACAGAATAGAATAAAACCTAAGACAAAATAAGAGTTTTTGTGTTTCTACCTAAAACGAGATGAAAAAGGTTCACAGCAGCTACTGTTCTGAAAACTATCCGATAGGAATTATTTATAACAGGTAGATTCAGGGAACATAATTAATTAAAAGATGCTCTTAATTAACAGCCGCAATCAATTGGGATCATTATCAGCTCTGCTGGTGGTATCACAGGAAGGTCTACATCTCTAAAACATGCAAGCATGTGTACACACACACACACACACACACACACACACACACACACACACACGCACACACATATTCTGCCTTCTTATTTAGATTTAGAAGATGGTCACATGAGTAAGACTGAAAACGACTCTTCACAAACAGTGCACTCACTTTGATGGATTCCAAACAGTCCTGTTTGCAGTTTGCCTGGAGGATGTTCATATCCAACCTGACACACAAACTCGGTCTCTCAGAAAAAATAAATATGAAAGTTTTTTTTTTCTGAATAATTTTAAAATTAAAGTGAGTTGAAAGTGAATTAAATTAATTAAAATAAAACTGTCAGTGTTTTGATGAAGCAGTACTCCACAAAGCAAGACATTCCCCCAGAGCTATACCAGAAGAAAGACTTAAAAATAAGAGAATGGATTATTACTTCATGCTTTCAGATACATACACAAACATAAATTGTGTATAAATTCTGTACAGTAGAGTAGTGCAAAGTCTAATTTAATTTTAGAAATGCTAAATCCAAGTCCTTAAACCTGCAGCAGTGATAACAGAGCCTGGAAGCATTATGGTCTAGTAAACATTTTCAGTCAAATCTGAGATCCACCAAAGTGTTTTTCCAACCCCTGTGGGATTATTGCTCTGCTTGGTGAAATTAGCAGCACCATCTTGAAAAGCATCCAGAGGGCTAATCTATAATTGATTACAACAGATGAATATGTGCACTGGCACATTTTGGCTAATAAAAATGCTACACCGTCTGGTATGATAATTGTGAGAGAACCGCATTTTCAAGGTGACATAAAGTAGAAAAATTCAATCTATACAGTAATGAAAAGGAAATAGTTTGACTATGTTTGACGGTTTTTTTGTTCTGGTTGCCTGAATGATTTTCATTCTTGGTTCTCAAATTGTGATCCAATTAAACCTGGTACTTAATCTCACTTCAGTGGTTCTGAGGAAAAAGTTTGGTACCAATATTAAAAACTTTTCAAAGGTAAATAAAAACAGAACTCTGAAAATTATTATTTTTTCTTACCACAGATATGGAAATAAAATGAAACCCACTCAACCTTGTTAAAGTTCCAAACTCGAAAACCAAGATTTTTTTTTTTTAAATTTACATGCTCAGTAACTACTTTTAGTACTATTAGCACAAACTGATAGTAACAGATTATAAATCCTCAAACTCTAACGCATGTAATGCTGCTAGTACTTGTGCGGCCTTAAGTTGTTTTCAGATGAAAACGTGGCCAAATTATTTAAAGGTAGAAAACATTTGAATCGCCGGGGATGCGGTGTCCATAACCAGTTAATTTTGGTCTCTACTTCATCAGACATCTATTAAAAGATAAGTACAGAGGAGAACATTTAGAGAACTCCTTATGAACACTGAATTAAGAATATGTGCTGTTGGCTGCTCATGGTCTATTTACCTCTAAAGTACTTAAATTTGGAAATTAGATGAAACCAAACCTTTCTTAACGAGCTTTTTTAAGTTTGAAAACCAGTGAGATTTGCTAATTGATGCATTCAGTAACCAAGCTAACTACCATCAGCAAAACATGCTAATAAAGTATTCTACTGCGTTCTGTACCTTCAAATACTGTAGCAGCAAATTCACTGAAAGAGGTTTTATAGAAGTTGCTAAAAAATTCTGTGTAAGAGCATTTTTGGATTTTAAGGTCAAACTTTTTGTTTTGAAAATATTTAAATTCTGGCAATCTTTTTATTTTTTTCTCAAAACAACAACAACAACAAAAATTCACATTTAAATGTTAACACATGCACAGTATCCCTCATCCAACAATGCATATTGACTTTTCTTTTTTTGACATTTATTGAACAATGCAAGGTGATGGAGAACAAATTCTCATTTCCAGCCATGTCTTTATAATAGTGAAGCAAAACAAACACATGAAGCTACAATAATGTACTATAATGTCTGCCAGCTTACTACTCTGGTACTTATATAAAATGTTGGGAGTGTCACTGCACTACAGCAATATTATTTATCTCACATCTGGACTCTTTAAAAAGAAACATATCTGATGGTCAGCTGGATTTGATGGTGCAGGAGGATGGGCACTTATTCACTGGGTTCTTAGTAAATCTGGTTCAGCAGGCGTTTGGTGAGCATCAGACAGTGGGAACATGGCATCACAGGCCATGAAAAGCTGCCTCCCTCAGGATGCTGTCCAACAGGGTGAATAAAAGTTCTGGGATTTACTCAAACTGCCAGATCTGGACTGAAATCAGAGGTGGAGAGGTTGCCTGTTATAAGGACTGAGGTTCAGGCGATTAGTGAGTAATAATGCAATGTTCACGTCAGCAGGGATGAATTTTATCTGAGCACCGTTCAAAAAACTAACTACTTTCTTTAGCTTTCTCTAATTTTTTAGGACAATTTGTCAGTCTGAGGAGTAAAAATCAATGCGAGAATCCTTATTTACAGCGTTTCTCGACCGGATGGGGACACAACTTCTAGTTCTCTCTCCATACATGTATTTAAAATAGTTAGTTATATGTTACCCTGAGAAAAGTGCTGGATTAATAAAAACAGCAAAAATACAGTTATAGCAACATGTGATAAAATGACCCAGTTATAATTCACAGCCAATGATATATGGTTGAATTTGTCAGCATGGTGAAGGTTGCACACCTTAAGCAGGAGAAAATGGAAGCAAGTTCGTAGGAGTCTGCGCGCTCTTCTTGGAGGGATTTTACCCAGATGTCAAAGTGAGGTTACGGCCACAACTCAGCTCAGCTGCTGGGTGCCACTTCAAACATTCTGTTTCTCTATGTGGGTGTGTATTTATGTGTGTGTCAGCACACTCACCAGTGGAGCTTTCATCTGCACACCTATGGTGAGACACGGTGGGGAGGCCTTGGCTACCCAGTGTTCGCACACACATGTACACGCACACATGCATCCGCGCTCACAGGCCTGGGGGTGCATATTTAGCAGCCATGCCTCAATCCTGATGTGCTACGGAGTGTTAGGAGGGTAAAATGCTTAGGAATGTCTTCACCAACTAAATTGACTATCACAGCGAATTGATGTTGTAATCTAACTACAGAAAAAAAAAAATAGAGACAGATGAAGCCTTAAGCTGTGCAAACACACAAATAAACAAAATCTGTGTACGGATGCCACATTAGCACATTAGTACGGATTCCAGGTTTTACGTCACAGCTGCGGTAGTTTAGCTACATTTATATCAATCCAGAAATTAGGGATTTTATGCTATTTTGTTCCAGGAGATTAGTGATAAAGTGAAATCAAAATTTTTATGTTTGTCTGTCTATAATGCTTCTTAAAAAATCCCTCAATACATGTTGACTTTATTTAATGGGTATAATATTAATGATACTTTCTAATTTTATATATTTTATCCTTATATTTATTTTTTCCCCTGATTTCACTGTGTATTTTTGCAAACTAAATTAAAAATAATTTCACTATCATAATTTCAGATATAACCAGTTTATCTGGCCAAAGAGCTGAAGTCCTTAAAGATCTCATCAGGAAGCAAATTACAGAACATTAAAGTTCCTCACATACAGATTCCTATAAACACAGAAGAATAATTAAATTTTCTTCTGAAAAGGCCAGGTCTATAAAAATACATCAAAAGTGATAGATTTAAAAAGGCCAGGAATTTTCATAATAACATATAACTATCACACCAGGTGAGACAGAGAAAGATGTTAGACAGACCGAGATACAGCAGCTCTCGGTCGTCTGACGACAATAACGGATCCTTCACTGGCGCTGAATCGTAGTGTTCAGACCCTTTTGTTCATTTTCTTCTCTATCGGGTCGTTTTTGTGACAGTTGGGTGCCTCTATTTGGTGCCAATTACAGATTGTTCGCTCATGGTATGGCACTGGGACTCAAGGCTATAGAGTCTCTGGCCCCCATAGCTCCCAATTTACCCATCAAACACTCCAGTCCACAGTCTGACCCCTGCTCTTTAATAACTGTCTTTCTGTTTATTTTCTTTCTTCGTTTTTATTTATTTTTTTAATAAATATAAAATTCCTAGTGGGTTTAAATATTTTAAATAAAGGCAAAATACATTTTTAAAATGTCATGCAAAAGTAAAAATAATAAAAAAAAATGCACATTTTTATCAAGCAGTTTGTTTTTTTCTGTGCAAATTAGTTTTTTGACATACACCACCAAATCCAAATTTGGACTTTATGTAGAGTCCACTAGTGAATCAGTTCTGTGGGCAACTGTCGACTCAACCAACCCTCAGGATCTCAAGCTGCTCTGATCTTCTGATCTTTTCCCTTTTTGACATCTTTTTGATACTTGCTGTGCTTTCATATTACTAACCAAGCGTCTTCTTTCTGTTGCTGTTTATTTTGCTGCACGACTAGCTATTTTTCAACTAATTGCTGCAGAAAACTGCTTTTACTTACAAGGTCATTATAAATCAATTTTATGATCATGAGCTTATTAGGAGCAATATTAAAAATGATAGACGATGTCCTGTGAACAGTCTGTTGTTGTCCACTTTACTGACATGCTGCACAAATAAGTAGATAATTTGTAAATATTAAATATTATTAATCTCAATAAATATTAAAATGAAATTTGCTTTGAGGTTTGGACATAATGACGAGATGCACAAATTGATTTAGTCTTTAAATGATTATAATCACCAAGAGAGAATTTTGTAACTATTAGAAAAGTAACAGAAATACAACAAGTGAAAGATGATGCGACAGACAAATTCAGAACCTCATAATAAAGCTTTTCACAGCTTTTATAATTCTGTTATTCTAGATATAATAACCGTATATTATGTGACCCTGATTTAGTGCCGGGGAAAAGACGAGAAACATGAGAAAAATCTCAAAACATCTCAGTACAGTAATTGTTGTTGACAAGAAAACTGAAAGTCAGATTTTCAACATGTTTCTCTCATTACAAATGCAGTAGTTGCACAAAGCACAGACTGACTTGTATACAAAAAAAAATACAAAACAAAACCTGAGTGCTTGGTTATAGGATAAAAATAAAAAAAGTAGTTGATGACATGAAATATTAATTATTTTTCTTCTTTCTCTGGTGAAAGCAACCAGTTTGAGAACAAACAAGCCTAATATTGTTGGATGTAGCCACTTTTACACCATTCCTCTAGCTGTGCATTGCACCTCATGTTCAGGACACACACTACATGTGAGACATGCCGTGTGTGTACACATGACATGAGAGAGACAGGCAGAGATGCAGCTGGCTACTCCCTCCGACTTTCTCTCTCGCACAAACACACACGTGTGTACACACATCTGCAAGCAAACTAAAGTATGGCACCCCTTGAGGGTCAAACTACAGGGGGTTTGTCCCAATTAGCACAGTCAAGGTGTTGGAGAAGACACACTGAGGGATCAGGTAACAGTAGCTAGGAACACACTGAGCCAGAATGCTGGCTAACTGCTAACTAGCCTACTTCACAGGCACAGCTTGACTTTTTTTCAGAAAAACACTTTCATCCAACAGGCACTTTAGATTAGACTCGGGTATTAACATGACTTCTGAAAAAATTATCGCCAAGGACACCAAAGAGAACAGCAATCGCCAAAGGATATAATGGTATATATTAAGAAATAACATTTCTACACAACTAATACCTTCCCTCCATATTGCATAAGTGCAATTATGGAAACTGTATGTGTCTTTGCAGCTCACCACCTGCTTTATTTTACTGCAACATCTGGTGCTTCTAATAACAACATGACACTTTTATCAAACCGGTAAAATGAATGTTTACCAGTCATGTAATTTATCAATGATTTACATCAGTATCACAACAGTAACTGCAGCAAAACAGCATAGCGCCCAGTTTATAGCTTTTATATTTAATTGACTGGTTCTGAGTAATCACGCTCTGTGCCCAAAGAGAAAAAGGAAAACTGCACACGGTTAGAGCCAGCTGTAAGGACATTTACTCACTAAGGATGAGTTTTTAATCCAGGTTCCTTTATAATCTCCTGTAATGTTGCATTCCTATGTGGAGGAGCGCAAAATTATACTTTTCTTACATATTTAGTTGCCCACAGTCTAGTTAAGTAATTGAAGATTTTCGTGAAATTTTACTCAAAATCAGTTTTTATAAATCATTAGAAGGGTAGCAGAAGAAGGTAATAGATTCAATGTTTCTGATATAAGACAGGAGAAACTATGCTAACAAGAAAAGGTAACTTCAGAATTTAATTGACACATAAATTAATTAAATGCAGAGGAGCAATGTGGCTGAAGAATAATACCAACAAAAACTGACTGACTTTACACCAACTGTCACTGGTGACACTAAATAATTGTGACATTGTTGAAAAGAATGTCTGATGAAATAAAACCAAGCATAAAATAAATGTGTCCTTCTGCAGTCCAGTTTCATGTTTCTCTGTCCAGGTCCAGAAGTTTTATATAAACGTTAATCCCTCTGAATGCAAAGGGAACAGGAAAGCAACACCTGGAAGGTTAGCTAAAACATCACTATGTTCATTCACAGATGCTAATGTTGGCTGCCCAAAACCAATTTTTTATTTGTACTTTATTAAAAGCCATGCGCACTGACAGTACTAAGAAGAGAAACACAGGTTGTAAGCATCAGCCAGTTCTGATTATATGCATGAATACACAAGACTGTGATCTAATAATACTGCAAGTTGTGCATATCGGATTTAAAAACAAAAATCCTTAAACAGTTGATGACAATACTCCAAAGGCTTTTATTTTCTAGTTCAAAGACAAAGACCTGAATGTATGGAGGGGTATGAAAACAAGATACTGAAATCTGTTTCCTACCAAATGTAAACCTTTAAAAACTCAAATTTACTCAGAATCATTTAAGATTAATATATAAAAAAAATAAGACTGTGACAAGCCCGCCTTTTTTCCAACCCCATTTTTCTTTCACATAAAAATAATCTTGCCATTTCAAATCCTTGCAAGCAATTCAAAGAGGTTTACACAAAGCAGGTCGAACACTGTTAAGGTGTTTTTTTATGAGAGACAGTCCAAAAAAAATAACTTGAATCAGAAATATAAAATACCACAAACACAGGTCACCATCCTTCAGGCTTTGCCTTCTGAAGTCTGTGACAATATAAAGCTACTTGTTTGATGCATATTTCAATCACCCTGCCAAATTCTTCTCAAGAAGAATATATATAAAGCATGCCTGTTGCTTTAGGGACAATGAGCAAGAACCCCTAAATATATTATACTGTATTTTATGTACCAAATGCTCCCTCAAAATGCCTCACACCAAACAAGCCTGAAGCATCAGACAGCAGAGAGTTGACCAGTAACACAACCGTGTTCAAAATATCTTCATGTCCTAATGCCGAATTGAATTAGGCAAATTTTAAAATTAAATACAACTAACTCAATGTTAGAGGGACAACCTTAAATCCCTTCTCCTGTCTTGCTCTCTTTCTCTGTTCCTGCATTTCTGCTTTTTTTTTTTTTGGTGAGCCTGCTTTCAAAGAGTGTCAACTTTCATTATGGGGACTAAAATTACCATGACAGGAATCTGCACAAACAAGGAAATCCTTAACAATGAGGGCTACAAGCTATCTAGTTTTAACAAGCACCCTTCACAATAAGCATCTGGAAGCTTTAGAAGCCATTTTTCACTGTGTCTATGTGTGCAGTGTCCCAGTCATATGTTCATTATACCGTTAGCTGGAATGCCATTACTTATTGATGGTACTCCTGTTTAAAATGCAGCATCACAGCAGTAGGTTGGACAATGTTTTCATGAAGACACACACACACACACACACACACACACACACACACACACACACACACACACACACACGTTCCCCATTTCATATTTAAGTTAATTCAAGTGTTGAGCCACAAGAAATCTGCAATCCATAATCAAAATTCATAAGTATGTATTTATTTAACTTTTTATCTACTTTCTTTGTATTTTCAATGCAAAGAAATCAATAACATAAATGCTGCATGTTATTAATGGGTTTAAACAGCACAGCTGTTTTAATCTTAATTACATCTTTACCTTAAATGTGTTTCTGTACATAATAATTTGAGTCATTTCTGACACAATATCTGCTTTCTCCCATTTTGCATAATGTTCCTGCAATGCTCACCTGTCTATTCTCTGTTTATTATTGCACCGCTCTCCTCTTTGTCACAGTTAGTTTCTGCTCTTGGGTCCTTTATTAAATATGGAAACGTGGTGAAAACAGCAAATCTCTCTTTACACAAAGGTTGCTTCTGTTTTCCTTGAGATCTGACCTGTTTTCCTGTGTCTGCTCTGTTTTTGCCACCTTCTTCTGAATGGGAGAATCATTGTCCCTCACAGCCGGAGCTGCACTCATACAGCCTCAGAGAGTCTGAGTTAACCCTACTGGGCAGGTAGAGATTATGCAATTTATGTCCCATTGATTTTGGTCAAGCGAACAATAGAAGGAACAGGAATCTGCGAATTAGGCCTTGACCTAATACCACTAAATGAAGTAATGAGTTAGCTTTAAAAGTCATTTTATAAACTGAGTTTATAATTTTATCTAAATTAATGTAAAGCCAGCTGTTCTTAGAGGAACGGAGGGCACCACGAATACCAACGAACAAAGCAGACGACTCAGGGAGAACATGGTGAATGAGTTAAAACAGGGCTGTGTTAGAAAACAATATCCCAAGCTTTAAACCTTTCAGACAGACTCCAAAACTACCAACAATTAGCCATCAATCTGAAGTGACAAGCAGAACAGAAACAGAGCAGCAACCGAGAGGCCTACAGTAACATTGGTACTGCCCTTCACAAATGGACAAATGGGGCTTTTATGTAAGAATGAAAAGAAGAGAGTCAGAAACCTCCAGTTTAAATTTTGCCTCCAGCTGTGTAGGGGACACGACAATCATGTGGAACAAGGCTCTGTGGTCAGATGGACCCCAAATTTGACTTAACTGAAAACACTAACGCTGCACGTCACCATGACGGTTTTAAACATAGTGGTAGCACAATTCTGTGGATATGATTTTTTTTCCTTGAGCAGGGTCAGAGAAACGGGTCGCCGTTTATGGGAAGATGGATGGTGCTAAATTCAGGGTCATCCTGAAAGAAATCCTGCTTGAGGCAAAACAAAGGAGACTGGGGCAGAGACTCACCTTTCTGTAACAGACAACTACCCTAAATTTAAAGGTCCCCAGATGTCAAAGACTCCTAGAGACATACCCCAAAAGACTTGTAGCTTTAAATGGGCAGTACTTTGTATTTTCCAGGCACATAATGCCATTTCATACCACTATCAGGTAACTATTTTACCTTCAATTGCTACAAAAATGCTGCAGCTATCAAAGTTCCTACATTTCTAGCACATTGTCAAAACAATGCTTCTCATTATGCTGTTAATCGTACTTAGGAGAGTTGGACTGGAAGGTAGTTCCTATGATAAGCTCCCAGTTCCACCAGGTGTTTGCTAATTTCTGATGCCACTGATCTGATGGAGCAAAGTGGGGAAGGCGACACAAAATATAATAAAATCCTTGAATGGATTTTGAATCGTTTTGCTGCATGTTGTGGCTATGAGTCTGAAAATGCAACTATAAAATCAGCTACATTATAAGTTGATTTTAATCATACTCCCTGCCTCTTTTTAGCTGCAGCTAAAACACATAGTATTCACTCAGACGAAATGAATACAAAACAGTTTTTTTTAAAGATTCCAATTTGTAAAAGGTTTGAAAATATGTCCTTTTTCCTTTCAATTATGCCCTACTTTGTGTCAGTCTGACTCATAAAATCCTAATAAAATACGCTCAAGCTTGTGGTTATAATTTGACACCATTTTAAAAAGTTCAAGCAGTATGAAAGATTTTCTTTCTACTGTCTCATTAGAAGCAGCAAATGTCCTGTCAGAGCCTGAAAAAAAAATCTTCGACAACTTACTGTAAAATGATTCAAGCTATACAAGGCATGCAGTAAGTAGGAACACACATTTTGAGCAGGTATGTCGAGTAATCTGACAGTGGAACGCTGACCATCCCTCCTAATGCGTAACTAGATTACCCTCATGGTCCTTTGTCTGTTTTTACATTATACTCTCTGCAGATAAGCCTCTGATTTGCACTGTAATCCTCTACTTGGCATGGCAGGCAAGCAGACTACCTGCCTCTGAACTGTAGTCTGTGTCTGTCAACTTGCTTTGTTTCTCTGGATGTATGACTCAAAGTGTGTGTTAGTGTGGCATTACGGATGCGTGCACCCGAGACTAGTGAGTGTGCATGAACATCCTTGGCTGCATTTCATTTCAAGACACAGGGTTCATCTGGCAATGGCACGGTCCCAGGTGTTACTTAGAATTAAGTGAGACTACACACACACATGCAAACACACACACACCCACACACACACACAATGGTGGACATTGTTTAGATTACTTCCAATCTGTCTGCACATAGAAAAGCCCCGATTTGATCAAACATGCATACAGCTTGTGGTTCTCCATGGGAGAGTTTCGGTTTATAGTTTAATAGAATAGAAAGCAGTCAGCTGTATTCATTAGACATCAGAGGGCAAATTTACTACCTTAGTAGGGATTTCTCTTATCCTGCAAAAAAAAAAAAAAGAGTGTAATTAAAAAGCATAATAATACCATATTATTTTCCTAATGGACCTGTGAATTCAACATTGCGCAATAGGGGAACACAAACAGCTTGTTAGTGGCACAACAAATATTTTTTTACAACCAAATGAAAAAGCCTGTAATGTAAAAACCGGGATCTTTGAAATGTGACATCATTGAACATATTTCTGGCAAAGTTGTCGATATAAATTTAAATCAAAGCCATTCAAGTTTCTGAATGGGTTCACTCTTGTTTATCAAGACGAGGACTTTTGTGCTACTTTGACGAACTGGCGAAATACATGTAGCCATAGCATGGAGAAGCTTACTTTTCAATTTACATGCATGCAAACGGACAACTCTGCAATAAAAAAGAAAAAAAAAGGTATATTCCATGTGGACTTTACTTTTTAGAAATGCAGTGAGTAGTGAACTATAGCATTTTGATCTGAATATTTCTGGTAATACACAGGAGACCATTCTCATTGTTTTCCTCAGGGTCTGTACATATTTGTTGGTAAAAAAAAAAGAGCCATGAATGTATCTTGGGAGCGTGAACAGATTTGTCATCAGAAACTGTTACAGCTGTAGAGCTGTAACAGTAAAGCTTTAGATCTTGCATTTGTTGTTAATGCACACAATGAAATATTGAGAGAAATTGCTGCATCAACAAATATGGGAAGTTATAAGTTTCATGGCTTCACCTAGTTAGAATTATTTAAACTATTTACAGCTTTGACTAGGAGAACTAATAGTTACTGTTTGGGAAAATACAAAATTAAAAAAAAAAGATCAGCTTGTGCTCCAAATATGTGTTGTTACCCAAATAACAACACATATTTCATGTCCATAAAGTCCAGAGTTCCTGATCAGAGGCTGTGCTTGGTGGAGGAGGCTTTGGGCTCTCGATTGGTACTTATGGATGTAACACAGTGTCCTCTGCTGATGTCAGGTAGTGCTTTTCTAAAAATGTAACACTATAATTACCCGAAGGTTAGGAAAAAACAAATCCAAATGCCCGTTTGGTACAAATCTAACCACAAAAAAATACTGATTCTTTTGTTTCACAGACTCACTGATGACTCCATGGAATGGCCTCTACCATCCTACAGTTTATATTATTAATTTTATTTAAAAAAATAAATAATTGTGTATAATTCTGTTGAGTTTTTACATTCAGTGCTCAAGTTTGATGTGCGACCGCAGTAAAACTGAAGGATTCTGCCTGGAATAACAAAACAATTGCATTTCTTAAAATATATATATATATCATGCTATCTACCAAGGTCCAGAAGGCGTTCCCCGTCTCTTCCCTGATGCCTCCTTCAGGCTTCAGCCTCCTCTGAGTTTTGAGCAGAACTAGGCAGAGCCAGGAAATTAATAGCAGCATGAACAAATGGAGAAAAATATGCCAAGCAATGACTAGTTAGCGCTGATTTACTCAGACATAAACTAAATAAGCAGAAACTACGAGAGCAAACAGGATCTTGTCCAGTATAATCTAAAATATAATCTTGGGTAGAGGAATGACAGCAGGACTCCAGGTCAGTTCACTTCTTTGACCATTGGTGCTTTAATTTATTTAATTTTGTTTCTTCTTTCTTTCATCTTGCACCTGTAAACAAACCATTTCATACCCATGCCTGAATGGGACAAGACAAACTGACATCCATTGATTTGTCTTTGAAGTTTAGTGTTTCCAGATAATTTAAGTAAATAGTTTATTATATCCTAAGGCTTTGAATTGGATCTTATTCCCACTTATTTTAGTTCTGATCACCATTTGGGCCAGTTAACTCTTAAAATTATGACAAAGATTGTCAAAAGCCCAAAACTATAATATTCATTGGAGTTATATGACCACATTTTCTTTGAGTAGACTCTGAACAAATAGAATTAAATGACTTTAAATCAATGGTTGTCAAGACGGTAGGTGCAAATGGACGCCTGACCGGTACAAAACTTCCCACAGCAATTGCCTCAATTTTTGTACCAAATAAGAGTGGAACAAAAAGACCACAATGACAAGACATGAAACATCAAAGGGGGGAAATGATCAAGATCAAACTGGAAACTAGATCCACAGAGCCGTCAGAATGATCAGTATGAAAGAAGCGCATGATCAGAAGATTCATAAATAACAAATGTTCTGCAGCTGGAGCATTTAAAAGTTGACCAGAACAGTCTTTCAGAGCAAACAATAAGGTATCATCATCACCTCCTCACAGCTGCAGACTCCAGTGATAGTCATGTCCTGAAAGTTCAGCTGCAAAAGCATTTCAATTATTCACATTTACTACCCATTTCCATCAACACCTGACATCTTTTTTTTTTTTTTTCGCAAAGTGCCTTGAGGCAATATTTGTTGTGGATTGGTGCTGCAGAAGTAAACTACATGCAGAAAATATGCAAGGCTTGTTTTGCTCTGTCAACCACTGCAGATGACATGAAATGTCCGTCTATTAAATTCTGCCTCTCTGGGGTCGGGTCACGTGGGCAGCAGCCTGAACAGAAAGGTCCAAACTTCCCTGTCCCAGTCACTTGGGTCAGTTCCTACTGGGAACACAGGCCCTCAGATTATCCCAGAGTATGATTGATAGATTGAGCCCATTTGATCATAATTATCTTAACCAGTCTGAAATTGCAGATGACCAAATATCCATGCCAAATGTTCTTCTATCAAATGTAATTTGGGTTTGAATGAAAACAATCTAGGGCCATTTAAGAATCTATTTTCCAGAGCTAAATGTGAACAAACCTAAGTTTACCCTACACATTTTAAAACTAAATGCTGAAGGCAAATCTGCTTTTGAAAACAGCTCTATCTTTCTGGAATGATGTATTATGTAGGAAATTAAAGAAAAAACCACCATCATTTATGTAAATGTATGTAAATTGAAAAGGGCGTGGCAAGTGATTGCTTACCCAGCACTGCACAATAGAAACCAAAGACACTTCTTTCAATTTTAAGCAAAATCAACAAGGTCCAATGGAATACAAGCCTGACCTGATGATCAAGAAATATAGATCAATAAAAGAATCAGATTCCAGATGCAAGTGAAGAAAGTGAACTTCTTCTGTCTTACGTTTTCTAGGCACATCGCATGGAGAAGAGACCCTGGGATAGAACATGCTGGAGGGACTACACATCCCTTCTGTTCTGGGAACACCTTGTTATCCCTCAGAATGAGCAGGAGAAAGTTACCAGAGAGAGAAATGTCTGAGTCCTGCTTCCGGATGTGTTTTTTTATCTGACCGGATCTCAGAATAAGGGTAGACAACGGATTGATTAATGGCACACTGAACATGTTTCCTGTCTATTGTGGTACAGCAAAATATTGTATTAGGTATATCTGAAATTCTGCATTAGTAGCTACATATAAAAGTTTTATAATCTGATACTTTTATTTAAAAGATTAAGGCTTTTTATCTCCAAGCGTCTCCAAGCGAAATGCTTAACATCCATCATCTTTTACAATGATTTGCATTCCTTTCTGATTTAGTCACATGTTGTTCTCAAAGCTTGGAGGAGTCCCTTATCAGGACATGAATTTGACTTTTCAGTTGATTCTATTTAAAAAACAAAAATAAAAAGTAAAAGATTTTTCTCTGTATATTTCTTTGTCAAGTATTTTCATAACAGCTGCAAATTGCTCCCATTTACAGGTGTGTTTGTTTCTCTGTGTGTTTTAGAAAATCTGCTGCATAAACAAGCAGAAATAAACCAAATAGTGCAGGCAAAACATTTGCAAAACAAAAAAAAAAAAGAACAGGAGATTGCTTTGTTTCATGAATTCCCCATACAGTGTATGAGTCATTTTGGTGGCACTGCTTTAAGAAACAAAATGTCCACTTTTGATTTGTAACATTAGAATAAAAGCATTTCCCTCAGGAGTGCCCACAAGCTTGTTTTGCTTGATGGCTAGTGATCAAATCCTTCAGCTGCAGTGGGTTCTGGAGCTTCTTGTCCCATTAATTTTTGTAATTTAATTTCTTTTTTTATTCACCAAGTTTTGAATCATCCATCGAAGAAGCGAGCAGAAAACTTCTAACCTTTTTAGAAAGTAAACTTTTTGTACAGACCAGTTTTTGCTCTGAGTTTAAGACGCATCTTTATCCAGACAGTGGAACATGTTGCTTGTCATGAAGCTTTCAGTTGGTGTAAATGCTCTGTTTACAACTGGATATATATTTTTATTATCAAGTTAAATTGTAACAATTAACTCAATTATAGTATCAAATTCAAACTATATCTTTCCATCATCTAAAATTGTTATTCTTGCAGGGTCACGGGTTGGTACATAACTTACTTATTAGGAGTCTATACAGGCTGATAAAAGACAATATGCTGTTTCTTATAGCCACTAACATCATTGTTGGTGCTGGGAACAAACACAGGATCTCTAAAAATACCAGTAGGAGATTAATTCATTGGAGTTTTTTTCCTCATGTCTAAATGTGCATGATAATAATGAACCTCATTCATCTGAAGTTTATTCAAGCCTCTATTCATAGTTTTGGGGTCAGTTGCAACTAGAAATGAAGAACTTGAGTTGAAGCCAAAACATCAGTTTGGCCTAGGATGTTGTGCTGGAAAAAAAAAAAAAAAAAAAACACATTCTCTGCACCAAGAAAACGGCGTGAAACTGCAAATGATTCAAGATTCTTAACAGCTCAACTTAAACTAAAAAAATAAATAAAATCATAGGAGGCCACTATCACAATTAAACCTTTAGGAACACAGGGGGGTTTATTTAAATAGTCAGTGGGAAGCCATGAGTGTGAAAAGCACAGCTTTTGTATGATTATAAAAAGGTCCAAGACTATCTATTAGCACAATACAAAGTATGCGGTTTGTACAATGAGAAATGCTTGATATAATCCTACTGTGTATAAATACATTACTTTTATATTAGCTGTTACTACAGACATAATCCATAGACAAAGACAGATCACAAAACTATAGAGTTGTTATGATAATTTGTCCTTGATATGCAAAAATGAAAAGTTTTTATCAGAGCACTGCTACTATAGCATCCGTTGGCTTCCTTGAAATATGAGCAGTTTTGCTAAAGGCTCTAATTGCTGATCATTATAGCATATATAGGGGGTCTTTGACTTTATTAGTGTGGGTTTTTGTTCCAATTCCATTGTTTATGTCTTTAACTCTGCTTGTTCATACTAATTTCTACATCATTTACCTGTGTATGAGAGCCCACAGTCGAAACCTTGTGCAGCGTGTGCAAAAGTGTGAGAGGAAGTTATTGCTGGTATAAATCAAGCCCTGTAATTGGTTGGGAGCCTCAGCAGGAGGTCACTCCTTAGGCTGCTACTAATTGGCCACCAGCAGTGAAGTGCGACACACAGTTGGTCCAAAGTAGAAGTCATTCAGCACAAGCCTGCCAACAGGTGTGCATAATTTGTGTTAGATAAGTGTGTTTTCTATCCTTATGTCATTATGTGTGTGTGCGTGGAGCATGAGAGTGTATTACATTACCTTGTTTTCACTCTACCTCAGGTACACCAGTTAAACATTGTGTTTGTTTGTATGCTTTTGCAACACATTCGAGTGATGGGGTCACACCAACATGAGCGGTTTTGACTTGAAGAGCATTGTTTTTGGTCTGATCCATCACAAAGTCCATTTTTAGAAATGCTCTCTTTACTTCTGGCTTGGCCAATTTGTATTGCAAAATTTAGCCTGGATGTTTTCTATGGTGGCTGTTCACACCTGTATTTCATTGCGGGTGATTTTCGCTTGGAGATGTGCTCTCACAGCTGGAGAAGTGAAGCAGGGGCATGAGGGGGCATTTTTCTGCAGCTCCCAGGAGGTAGAAAATGATAAGAAACTGGTGTTGCCATCTTATTTTTCTTTAAAACACACTGTGAATAGCAGATGAACCTCCTTGTAATTTCCACAGCAGATGCATCTGAAGAAAAAAGTAACATACAAATCTGATGGAAAGGAAATAATCAAACGACTTCACTCAGCATTAACAGTTTCTCACTGCAGTCCAAGAGATTATTTATAACTGTAACTAGCAAAAACTAGCAAAATAAAAGCTTTCAAGCAACACATTTTCAGCAGCTGCCCTACGTGCTGATGGACATATTCTCTTAAAACATTTCCCAACACATTTCCTTTGTTATCATCACGTACTTGACCAATCACATCACATCTTGGACATTGAGGTTCTGGAACTTTCCATTGGATAAAACAGACTAAAGCAATATAATGCTGTTATACTGCATGGAGTATAAAACTGGTCATGGGCTGAATCAAGAACTGTCATTTTTAACTGAGTTCTTTACCACTGTTGGTCTTCTAACATCTTCCAGGTGTGGTAATATATGTTAGACTAAACATTTAGATTAAATTCCAATTTCCAGATGCTGTGCAGATAAGATAACAGATCAGGATTGTGAAGCTTTCACAAACAATGCCTGTTTAAAACACTGTCAACAAACTAAGGTGCTGATATTGGGTTACCTGTTTACATTGATGCTGAACTTGAAGGCTCTCCATGCAATATAGTCCTTAACAAAACCACAGAATAACAAGAGCATCAAGCAGTATCTGGGTCTCTCTTAAAGGCAAAAACTGTGTTCAATCAGTTCAAATCCTGAGTTCAAATCATTCCAAATACCCACTGATCCAATTAATTATTTACTGCAGTCTAATCAGTTAACAAAAGGCCATTCACACCTTCCCATAGTGAAGCTAACACAGTTTAATCAATCAATTTCTTTGCCTTCATTAAGCATTGATGAATATTTAAACTGTGGCGCATTGCTAAAGGTTCCTGTGGGTTTTATTCACATCACTATGATTGACCTATGTATAAATGTGTGACTCTTGGTGTGTGTGTATGTGTACCTAATGTTTGCATGTGTAAGGAACATCACACTACTTTCTGTAAATGAAGTAACAGAAGGAGTTGGATGAAGGATAGAGTTAGAGAGAAATGCTATAAAATCAGAAAGGTTTAAAATGACTGCTTCTGCACCAACCTCAGGTGTGAATGTACATTTCACTTCAAGCCTTTCTTTTTTACCTTAACAATCTTGCCATGTTCCCAGACTGGAGGCATTGTTCCCTTTGCCATCAGTCTATCATGAAAATATAACTGCTGGGCAAAAAAGGGGGATGAAAACCAGAAGGGATTTGGACTTTTTAATATTGCTACCTACTCTTCCTGGCTTCTTTTCGTCTAACAAAACAAAAACACAATCAGTGCAGAGTATGTGTCCCCTTCTCTTTAAGGAGAAACTGCTGAGAGTTAAGTATGTCTCCATAGCTACTGTAAACAACTCCTCTAACTTGCATGTAACTTTCATGACCTTTATATGTCTAGACATACTAATAGCCATGTGTAGATTGGTCAACTAGACCCCCAAGTCGCCTAAGTTCTTACATAGCTCACACCAGTGGCATTTATTTATATCTAAACCTACTTGTGCACGGTCTCATGATCAACAAGCATATTTTGAATGTCTTGCAACAACCTTGGCAATGAAAGACTGAAGACAATTGTGGTTACATGCAGTCTCAGAAAATTAGTAGCACCCTGGAGAAGAAGTTAGCCGATGGCAGTGCCTGCTGACACAGCAGGCCAATGAGAACCACCCCCTGAGACACTCGGGAACAACATTCCTGTGGCGTGGCTTGTTTCACAGTTGGTGAGGCAGTTGGTGAGGCATTTCAGCACAAAACTACAGAATAAGAATTGACAATAGATCTAAAACATGTTGCAACCTCTCTGAAATTTCTTAATTTATCTAATTTAGTTTTGAATTGTCTCATGCGATTCAATTTGACCAGATTATTATCTGTGGCATGCTGCATGACACACCTATAGTGATCGTCACTTGAATTCACAGGTTCAGGCATCAAACGCTAGAATTACTCTGACTACAAAATGTATGGAATTTGTTTACTTTTAAAGGTTTATCTCACAAAATTAAAATGCTGAGACATGTTGACGCCTCTCATAAGAGCTTTAAAATAATCAGCGGAGGTTGTGAGGAGTCAGATCCAGAAGGTCGCAGCAGCCCCAGCGGGACAGACATAAAGTGCCATCACTGTCAGTAGCTGCCTTTCCATTGACCATATAATTGTGCAATTGGACATTTCCAAAATAAATTTGCTTAATGGAAACGCCATTCTTGAAAAAACTTTTGTTTGTAAGTTTTGGCGCTAGAATAATGTGATTTCTTGAACTTTACAAAATGGCAATGGAAACACTTCTCTGCATCACACATCACATAATCAACAACCGGATGTTGTCACTGACTCAAACCAGAAAAGAGCCAGTGGAAGAAGTTGGAGGATGATGGATGACATGTTTTTCAATTACTTATTGCATGAACAAACTTATTCACATGTGATTTTAATTGCATTCCTTATTTAATGGAAACACCATAACTTTTCAACATGGGCGGAATGGAGACAGCAAGTGAAGCGCAGGAGAAGCAGCCCTATATGTCAATGAGGGACAAGGTAAGATGTACGGCACCAAGCCCAATTCCCCGACACAGCCACACCACCATTTCTCTCCAGTAACAGGAGCGCCATTTAAAGCGGGTTTTGGTGTATAACAATCATGGCTGATATTTCAAATCATTTGAAATGAATTTTAGCAACAAGAACCTGGATTTTCTCCCAATAATGTAAACATTCTTACTGTGTTTTTACAGGTGTAGATGCAAAAAAATAACAGATACATTTGTTTATGTATATGTACATACATGTACATAAATAGATGCACTTATGTTCATCTAGTATATCATCACCTTTTTTTTTTACAATTTAGGTTAAAACGAAACCATGTAAAATACAATTAAAAAATCTCTCTAGATGTGTAGATTGGAGAAACATTTGAACAGTTTCTCAAGAAAAATGTAAAAGGTTTATTTCAGGTGTGCTTGATGCTGTTAAATTATCCTGAACATTCGACATGGAGCTAGATTGCTTGCCTGACACATAACTACCAAGAGTTTTGAAGAGAAGTCTTTTGAAAGAACAATCATGTTCCACTTAAATTTTAGCTCTAAAAAGGAGCCCAGTAGAACATAATGACACACATTAAATAGCTGACAGGAGTTACATATGGTGTAAAGTTGGACCTGCTTTTAGCCTTCCAAGCTCTTGAAAATATTAGAGCACCTTAATGACAAAGGGAAAAAATATCTATTTTCCACAGACACATGTTTTATCCACCTTATTTCTAAGGTTCCTATATAAACCTGAAGTTTCCTTTCAGTTATTTCAGGAAAAACGGGGTCATATGGGCAGAAAATCAGAGTTTGATCATACAAAATCCGTTTTTATTCTTTTAAAATAGAAACATAGCTATATTCCATATAGCTTGTATATTTTTTCAACTCAGTTAAAATGAGAGCTGCCACAATTTGAAAAAAAAATCACCTAAATTAAAACAAATAATGAATTTTGAATATCTCATGCAGCAAAAATACTTTTAAAGGGAGTTTTGTGCGATCTGTCTGAAAGTGTCAGGTAGGTATTTTATGTCCGTATTTATTTTTGCTTTGTTTCAAGCTTAATTTCAATAAATCTCTGCAAAATTAGTTCTATGTGGATTTCTCTATGTCTGTGCTGCAGGATGTAACCAAATGTCAATCTCTGTTTTTCTTTTCTCCAAGTGTGAAACATCTGTGTCAATTAGAAAAAACAAATGAAGATGGCGGGGCTGCACAGTGGCGCAGTTGGTAGAGCTTGCAGCAAGAAGGTTCTGGGTTCGATTCCTGGCCCCGGTCTTTCTGCATGGAGTTTGCATGTTCTCCTTGTGCATGCATGGGTTCTCTCCGGGTACTCCGGTTTCCTCCCACAGTCCCAAAACATGACTGTCAGGTTAATTGGCCTCTCCAAATTGCCCCTAGGTGTGAGTGTGTGTGTGCATGGTTGTGTGTCTCCGTATTGCCCTGCGACAGACTGTTTGACCTGTCCAGGTGACCCCGCCTCTCGCCCGGAACGATACCTGGAGAGGCACCAGCAACCCTCCCGACCCCACTGAGGGACAAGGGTGTAAAGAAAATGGATGGATGGATGGATGGAAATGAAGATGGCATAAAGGGAAAAAGTGCGGTAAAAAATACTGCAAGACGTTCTGTGAGTTCAGTTTGTTTTGTATGAAGCATGTTCATCAAAGTGAACGGACAGATCTCCTGTCATCAACAAAAACAATCTGATGGCATCCTCACTGATTTTACTTCCATCTAAAGGGAACAACACAGCGTTTTCTGATAAAATGCCTTTAGATAACAGGAATGTCTGTCATCTCAAGACAACATTCTGACAAACAAAATATTAAATTACCATAATAAAGATGTAGAATAAATAAAACCTGTATTTAGTTTTGATTGACCCGTAAGATCAGTCAAAATGAGTAGATTATCCATTTTCTACAGACATAAAATAGTATTTTGGGTTTAGTTTTAGTTTCATGCACTTCAGAGATCAGCTTCTCTGCTACATGATGTTCAGGCTTTCCCCGGATAACCTGATTTGAATAGGACTTAAATATTTAACAATTGCGGTATGTGTTAATATAGTCCATCCTTCTGTCTCGCTGGCTCAGACACAGAAAACCTCGGAGAATTTCTGAAAGAAAGCGATAACATCTCAATAGCTTATTCCCCCTTTTCCACTAAATGCTGCAAAGCAGAAACGTGTTTCTGCAGAGCAGCAAACCAAGAAGGAGACCTCTGGCTCCAAAGGATGACCTCGCACTGTAGTGAAGATAAGGATTTAGTTTTTATGATGGAGATAAGAATAGCTAAGAAGCTGAGTGTCACAAAAAAAAACTAAAATAAGAAGTCTGACTGAAAAACATGATGACCTGAAGTCCAAATAGTCCAAAGAACTGATGCTTCATTCTTACCAGTTGTTTGTATATTTTTTCATTTTCCTACTGCAATGTTTAAACTCCTTTTGTCCAACAGGTTTTGACGAATGTTCATTTTTATAATATTTAGTCATTCTTGTTAAACATTTAGAAAAATGAAATCCAAGATGTTCAGCAGCAAATTTGCACATGCTGAAAAATATGGTAAAATGTCATATAGAAATATATTTTTTAGGAATATATTTATAAGAAATATATATGTTCTTTTATTTAATTTTTTGGGGGGGATTTTAAGGGTTTGAATTTTTAACTCTAAGTACACTTATTTCAAAATGAAAGGTATTTTCAGTGTATAACTAACTCGTTTTCATGCAACCATCAATTGCAGTGAAGAATATTTTTTAAATAGGGCTGTTTGTGACAAAAAAAAAACATAAACCAAAGAGCTAAGTTCCATAACATCTTCTCTATTTTTTTCCTACTTGTCCTTGCTATGGATGTAACATGTGAAACTTTTAATAAATTGGAGACAAGTAAGTCAAGTAAGTAAAACGATCTTTATCTCAAGTAGATAAAAACATATATTTTAATATAAATCTTATTCTAATCTTCTATAAACCTGAAGTTTAAAATATGCCAAATAAAAATACAATACAGCTTTTTTTCTCACTGTCTAAAGCTAACTCAAACCAAACATATCTTGTTTTAGGTCAGTTAGAATAGTTATTTTTATTTGCTAAATGCCAAATAAAGACAGAAATAATAAGTCAGAAATCTGGCCTGGGTCTTTCTGCATGGAGTTTGAATGTTCTCTCTGTGCATGCATGATTCTCTAGGTTCCTCCCGCTGTCCAAAAACATGACTTCTAGGTTAATTGTTCTCAGGTATGAGGGTGTGTGTACTGTTGTTTGTGACGGACTGGCGACGTATCCAGGCTGTTCATCACCTCTCGCCTAACAACTGCTTCCTGGATTTTGCCTTCTCCTCCCAGGTGGACATTGTTCAACATGCTGCATTTCCTGTTGCTGTGATTCACACATATTAGCATGAAATGCTTTCTAAACACTGATAGATTTCTGCTGGTTTCCTGACATTTTTTCCCCCCACAAGCTTTTCTTCATGTGTTCAATATTCTCTTAATGTCTCATCCTGTTGTTGCTTTCAACATGTTCTCGGTTATTTTTGTATTTCTTTTACAACTCTTTTTACAATCTGTTTCCACTTTTTCTATTGATGCAGTTAGTTTGCTTAATTGTGCTTGATGTTTCTAACTTCCATTGTGCTTGCCTACGCTTACTCATACTTCAACAAGCTGCAGGTCCAGGGATCAAACAGCTTCTCTGCCGCTGAGCTGCACCACCATCCCCTGTTGGGAGACTGCGGATGGGAATAGCTGCTCATTTTTACAAGGATAACATGATGGTACGTTTCATTCCATCGGTCAAAAGGTTGAGTGTAGTGAGCTCAGAGAAAGGAGGAAGACATCATTTTTTGTGTTTTTCCACTTGACTTTTAAATACTTAATAATTACAGAGGTGTCCACTACAGGTCTGGCTGGTTTGTTTGGCACAGGATCAATAGTGGCATCTTTAAACTGTGCTGATAAAGTGCTGCCGTGATACAGCTGGATGATAGGGACAAAAAATACCATATTTCAATAATTATCATGATGTAGTTTCAAATTAAAGTCTAGTTTCAAATGATAACCATAGACATTTATTTAAGAAATGTTCAAAAAATAAACACTGTGATGTTATTTCACTTTATCTTTGGCTGCTGCTGAAGATAATTCGTGGTCCTGGTATCAAAACATTACTACTGGATGTTTTGTGTTTGTAATAAAATGGCTGAAAAGGGAGAGTTCTTGTCAAACTAACATCTCCATAACTCCAAGACTTCTCCCTAAGCTTCTGATTCGCTCAGGTGAAACGGTTTTGATGACAGTGACATCACCTCTACACTTCTCTGTCCAACAGACTGCACAGTATAAATCATATTAATGTGAAAATTACTATTGTTGACTGTAATCTCAATCCACAAAAAATCTGGATACGCAGATGACATTTGAGCCAATTTAATAATTCTGTAGCTGGTTTGATGCCTGAAGTGGACATATTGGTATTTGGACAAAAACAGTACACAATTGTCAGAACTGAAATCTTTGCCAGCCATGATAAAATGGCCAGAATGAACAATTTCAAACTCACTGAACAGCTCAGACATGGCTAACTTGGTCTTATCTCTGCAGTAGATGAATGCAGCCCTCTCCCCCCTGCCCAGAGTTGAGTCTGAAGGAGGACCAGAATTACATTATTATGCATTCCACAGTGACTTCTTGCAAATGTTTTACGTTATTGATTCCCATTTTGAATTTCACAAAAGATCTCTGCTTCTCCGTTTGCATGCAGCATGTTAGTCACAGCTTTCAGTATGTAGCCAGGTTAGAACAAAAGCACAACCTCTCACCCGCAGCTGAATGTGTAATGCATCTTCTTCTGTAAATAAACCATATTTGTTTAGTTATGTTCTTGTTTCTGATGAAGGACAATAGTGAGAAATGGAAAATTTAGCTTTCATCCAAGCCCAGATTCAGCTCCTTTTGCCCATTTCTGGGTCTTTGTTTGCATCTCATCCATTGCACAAAGTTGAGTTCATGTTTTCTCTTCTTATTTACATTTTCTACAGACATTTCAACAATGCACCTGATTACCAGCAGTAGCTCATAATCATTTCTTACCATGTAACAACAAAAGCTTGGACTTCTGTACATACTTGTACTACCATTTCAAAACTTACAAATGTGTAGAAAAATAAAACTGTTAAAAGCTAAAATAAAACGATTAACTCAACAAGTGTAGAAGTCAAACCGTAGGATATAGAGAACAACATGTTACTAATAAAGTAACTTATGTTGCTATAACTGATCCATAGTCATCTCTTTGCAAGTTAAGGTAAATATTATTAACAACTGACAGATTATCCAAATACTTTTTCCACTCCATTGTTCATTTCTTTATTCGGTCTTTATACTCTTGTCTGTATCAAGGCAGACTCATTCCGAAACTTCCTGGATCCTGGAAAGAAAATAACTAATTTTCCACTCTCCACATTCATCATATTACTACAACATAGGATTAAACTGGCCAATTATTTTAACATAAAGGCCTTTATATATTTCAAATGGAAAAAGAATATATAATATTCCAGAAATATACAGAAAAAGGTAGCTGTTTCAGTCAAACTAATCCTCATTTTCTTTGGGTTTTGCGGGTGACCAGGTTCAGTCAGGAGATTAAAAGTGAACTAAGCTTTAACTCCTTTGTATGAATAAGACTAAAGGTAGAAAAGATTCTCAATAGAAATACATGTGGGGCTTTTTGTACAAGCGTATTTAAAAGGATTATTGAATGAATGTTATTAATCACTGAGCTTCATGGCATTTTAGTGGTACAATTCTTAGCATTTCAATAACATGTCCAATAAAGTATTTTTAGTTTTTTAATGTATATCAAATTATATTTGTTTATTCATTTATATACTTAAGTTCGTGATCGTTGCTTCAGTGTTTGTTTCAGTTCTATAAACATAAAAAAATCCATGTTATTAATTTGTTAAAAACGTAAGTAGCCAGCAGCATATGATCAATTAGTCTCAAAAACATTCGGTGAGCTTGAATGAATATTTAAATTTTGAAAACTTGACATCAGTAACAAATATAGAAAGAGAGAATGATGAAGGTATTTACTCAGTATAATTTATAGATCCTAGTTCGCTCTACTGTTCACTCTAAGCCTATTTCCATCCATTTTGTAATCTGTACTCACTGAAGGACAGTTGAAATAATACACCCTCTGAAAGGATGACAAAAACATCTGATAAAGCAAACAACAAGTCACATCACAACCAGATGAAGATAACTGCTGTAAAATCTATTTAAATAACTTTGTTCTCAGAGAGAGGAATGATATAAAGCTGAATTCATTCTCCTGTCAAAACCAACGCATTGTCAAAGCTGCAGGAAAACTCTGTCTTTTAAAGTAATACTAAAAGTAATTTGAGTACGAGCATGTATCGTCAGTGAGGTCCAAGAATTTCACACTTTCATAACAAATCAAATGTGTCCCAATTCTGATTTTTTTTCACCCCAAAAAGCGTCCAATTTGTGCCACTTCCATATGTGATACTAATTTCAATACGTATTCAATAGTTTCCAAAGCATCTGCAGTCAGAACAGTCATGTTGTGTTTTACTAATTGACATGAGACATGTATCATAATTCTGTACCAGAAGAAGCGAGTTGTGGTAAAGTACAATGGCTAAAGGAAGTAGTGCTGACACCCTTAACTTTATTAGTGCCAAAACTGTCAGCTGCTCAACAACTTTAAAACTGATCCATAGACAGTGGCATCCATTATTATTACTTCAGTAAACAGCGTGCTGCTTTGCGATGTCTACGCTCTTCTTCTGCGCATGCAGGTCGCTTTGGGGTCATAAACTGTTAACACAAACATCTGATTGCAGCTGCATTTAATTAGTAGTAAGAACACCCACACACAAAAAATTACGATTTCAGCAACAAATTGGAATTGAGTGTAGCGACCTGCTGTGTGAAGTACATATTTAGGCCAATCTGGGGGACATTTCTGGGCCCTCGACTGATTTTATGTAGTATCAAAAGCAGTTCAAGCATGGTATATATTTGGCCCACAAGCTCAGGCAATTCATACAGATGGAGACGGTTTTCTTAGCTAGCGCATTTTTCTTTCTTTTTACAGAGAAACTGCAACCTTAAGATAAAAATGTTGAGCATGTCACCAAGTATCCACCTTTGGATTATTGAGCTTTTTTGTTTCTTTTTAATTACATAACAAATAGGAGCATAAGTATCCAGTGACTATTGCTCGAAAGAAGTGCACCACTTTCTGCAGTTAATTGGCATATTTAACTTGGTTAAATAAAGAAAACAGTTTCAAAGTAAGAGTGAATCAATTCCTAATATTGTCTCAAAACAGATGAGAAAAACACTGCCAAAAAAGTTTAATCAGAACCTTCATTCAAACCTGCAAAACTGTTTTTAATGCTTTGGATCTAAAACAATTTGCAGATCATTTTCCCCAAAAATCACACGTTTGTTTGTTTCAGAAGCTATTTTGTGTACAGAGTAAAAAATAACCCTTCTCTAAATATTTGACTGTTGTGATAAAATTTATAATTTTGTTACCTGCAAAGTACCATCAACATAACTGTGGCAAAAAGTTTGGACACTGCATCAAAACGCATCATTCATAATACCATCCCAGAATAACAAAACAACTTTTAGAATCATTGTTTTCTAGTAAAATTACTGCATAAACTGTTCTCAGGCTTTTTGCAACGTATTTGTTTCATTAAGACATTCACCAATCTGGAATGATTAAAACAAATGCTGGAAAAACAAAAGCCGATTTATTTTCTGAAAGTTGATTTTAAAAATGTTTAATTCAAATGATGAGTATGCCTGTTCAGTGTGCCACATTTGTTACATCCAGCAGCACATAAATAATACAGAAATTGACCACTTTTAAAATATCCAGACCATAAATTTTTCTCCAACATGTGCATGTGTGTTTGTACACATTTTCTAAAAACCCAACAGAGCAAAGCAAAGCAAAGCAACAAGACCAGGAGAAAAGGAGAGCAAAAGAAAGAGAGATCACAGGTATTGATTTTCTTACTTTTAGTGGAGGTGAGGAGGCAGGCTGGGATTTACCTGGTAGGGAGAAAGGTAAAGAGAGTGGAAGAAAATGTTAGAAAACAATGAACACACACATCAAGTAGCAGGGTTTGCTGTGGGGTCCAGCAGTGACAGTGAATTATAGATTTCTGTATTGTAAAGGACAGAAAGAGAGGACAAGACACACACACACACACACACACACACACACACACACACACACACAGCTTACTAGTATCAGTGATGGTTATGCAGATGTAGATGCAGCTGTTCACTTAAAGTCACTGTAAGTCATTTCTGGTACGTCTACAATCATTGTCTGCTCGGAAGACACATTTGTGAAAGCTTCAGCTTCCTGGCTGATGTTTTTAGACGTTCCTTAATGTTTCCACATAACGTTTTTGCTTCATTCTGCCATCTATTTTGTGAAGTTCAACTTGCCCTCATCCAGCAAAACCCAACACAGCATGACTACCACCACTCCATCTAACTTTAAAACGTCACAGTTGGGATGGTGTTGTCAGAGTTTGCCTTTTTTTTTACTCAAAATGCAGCAGTAGTCTTCATGGACAAATAATAAAATTTTAAATAGACTTCAGGACATGTCTCAAGAATTACAGCTGTGAGTCGATTGACAAACTAATTTTGCTTTATGTGTTGCTTTTGGAGTAGTGGCTTCTCGCTGTCTGAGTGGCCTTTAGGCTCATTTCTCATATTTTCTACTTGGGTTTCATTATCAAAGATCTTTAGTAATCGATTCAAATAGGTAGTTGAGGAAACCCTGCACCAGTTTGCTCAGTCCTTTCAGTTTGCTTTAAATTTGTAGTTGACAACAAAGCAATGTGTGATTGACACCCATGAAAACTTGAAATGGCAGCTAATATATTTATAGATTAAATAAAAAAAGCTGTCGAGGAACCTTTCTTAGCCGTAGCTAAGAAAGGTTAGCTGCAGCTTGGTAAGTCATCTTCTCTCAGGCTAAGAAGCAATGCTTTAAATTTCCTGATGGCAACATTCTACATCCCAGCAACACAGTCATTTATGGAGACTGTATCTTTTCATGTACACACGCCAACAAATGCAGTCCTCAGAACCTGCTTTGCCCCCGATCATAACGCTGGTGGCAAAATTCTCCGATCCGCCCTTGGATTTTCATGTACTATTGACTGTGGAGAAAAGGTATAAACGTCTGTGTGTGTGTGTTTTGTGTGTCAATGGGTGCCAGTTCCCCTGTGCATGCCCTGTGCGTGTGTGTGTTTGTGTGAAGAGCAGCAGGAGAGCAGTCTAAGTACCCTGAGGATAAAATATGTGAGAGGAGATAAGAGTAATACACAAATACCCCTGGATTAGGCTTCTTATTGTCACTGTCAACACTCAACTGAACATACATTCAACATGTAGACACACATGATATATATAAATATATATATATATACACACACATATATACCCTAAGGCTTTGTACCCAAGTCTGAACTTAGATTATCAGTTATCTTAGATTCCTGCATTTAATGTAAAAACAAGATTGACAGTTAAAGATTTGTACTCTTCTTTCAGCAGAGATTGAGAGTAGAGGGAGATTGAACACTTTGACGCAAAACTAAACATGAAATTTGGGAAATAATAAATTAATCCCAGGATCCTAGCATTAGGCATTTCATGAAGACAGTACCATATTTTCTGAACAATAAGTCACACTTTTTTGTTCATAGTTTGGTTGTTCCCAAATTTATAGTTTGGACATATTTTTTGTCTTCTTCATGAGGAATTGTTTGACTAATGCGTTAAATATTAATCCATGTTGACGGACATGCACCAGGGATTGTACATTGCCGATTATAGCCACGAAGAAAACTAATCACAGCCTGGAGGAGCTCCTCCACAATTGGGTACATGTGCTGTCGATGTTCTGACAATCTGTGCTTCCTCGTCAGATTTTCCTACCATAGCGCGTCCAGTTAACGATGTCTATCTATCGATGCAACCTCTTGAAACTGTTAGGACACCTGCTGAGGTTTGTTAATGATGAAGTTATGTTTCTATGCCAGAGTAGTTGCCAAGGAGATTGATATAAATGACTTTGCAGGCGGAAACGTCTTTGTGGTACTGCTTCATGTGACACTGCCGCCTCTCTATGCCCCCAAATTTACACTGTATGCATCTCCGCTATGCTGTGCACTTTGCCTGGCCATGATGCACTGATTTAGAGAACAGACATCGATGTGTCTGTGTTACGGTCACTGACCTCTAGGGGCTCTCTTTTTTTGAGAGCTCTGTGTTTTCTGTTTCAGCTCTGCCTGATTGCTGCAGGTGAAGTGTGTTGGGGCTCGTCAGCCGCCATATATAAGCAGCAAGCTGGAGATGTCAGAGCCTCTCCTTTTGTTTGACCTGGGCCATAAGCTGTGACTCTGCTTGAGAGCTGTGTGTGTGTGAGAACTGTCTTAAGTTTGCTGTGAGCAACTTTGTACAATTATCCAGAGGTGGAAGCTGGTAGGGGTTCTCTGCCATTTTTGTTATAACCTGTTTTCTCCTGTTTTTTGTTAGTAAGGGAGTTTAGGTTTTGTATTTTCCTTTAGTTCTCCTTTAGCAAGTGGTTGTTTTATTTTATAGTTATAAAGGGGTGTTTTGTTTATTATTTTGGCCTTGGAGACCCTGAAGTCTTAAGCTCCCCTGTGTTTTATTTTCTCCTGTAGTAGTTGTTTTTATCTGGATTGTAAAATAAATTATACTTTTGTTACTCAACTGTTCGGATTACTTTTTAGTTTTATGTTAAAGCCCAGTGCCAGAATTTACTTTAGGAATTTTAGGGTGGGGTTGTAACAGTCTGGAACTGCTAGCAGACTTCCAAGTCAAAATCAACAGTTTCCATGAGTTTGACAAAATCCTATCATTAACATGGACAAGGTCACCCTCATGTTTCACAATTTCTAAGTAAATGCAACTCATACTCCAGTGTACTCCATACTCCAGTGTCCAGTGTGACAGGTATTTTTACTTATTTTGATGCATACTAATCCGACATACTCTAAAGCAACTTGTAGTCATGAAAATATGATAATCTTTCTTCCTAATTTCTTTCTCTGACAGCCAAAACACAAGGCAATTTTATATGGTTCTCTTCAGCGCAATCAGACACTTGAAGCAGTTTCTCCCAATGGCTGCGCAAACACAGGCTTACAATTATTTTTCAGAGTTTAAAAGAGAATATGAACAAGATAACGTACTTTCTTGCTTTTATGAACTCCTCATGAACTCCTGCTTACAAAGTGATTCAGTGTGGAACAAATATCTTCTTCTTCTTTAATATGAAACTAGTGTTGCACATGTGCTTCCTTAAGGAATACAGATATACTTTCTGATTATGTCCTGGGATTCTAAGTAAGCAGTGTTCTCTATCTTGTTAAATTGCTTAGAAATTATGTTATACAACTGCATCTGCCCCAGAGGGTTTTCATCAAATTTCCACAAAAATATAATCTTCAAGGAAGTTATAATTTGCTGATGTACATTATTCAGGTATTTTTCCACAATGTCAAGCTCAAAGCATGAATAAATAACAAGAAATACGTACAATTCATGTTTGAACAGTGTGCAAAATGTCTACTAAGAGTTATAATGTCAGGAAATCATCCTCTGTTTGACCTTTGCAATGTGAACTCTTTCAAGCATTCTTTTTGCAACATTGCTACAGTTCAATAAAGATTTGCATACATTTTACATGCAAAAATTCCACCCAATTCAAATATCAAAATAACATTTTGATAAAGTTTACGTCTAAAGTCAGTTGGAACACTTTGATTATTTTCCTTTTTAGGATTTCCAATGAAGATCAGCTTCATTCCATGGATTTGTTGACCTGTTGTATGACTTAGTTTGAGCAAAACTTTGGATGTTGTACAGATGGTCTCACATTTCTTTTCAGATTAGTTAAGTAAAGGCAGAAGTTAATAGTTTATTTAATAATTGTAAAAACCAAACTTGGCTGCTGGTAAAACGATGATTGTGCTGAAACCACTTTATTATTCTGCATCTTTCCATTTATGCAGTTTTATCAGACATATGAAAACCTAACCTGTCATGTGAACATCTTTTCAGCAAGAGGAAGTGTCTTCTTGTTAACTCTTCTAAACAAGCCACACCTGTTTAGTTTGTTTTTCTTAATTGTGCTGCTAAAATCTCTGACATAACTACCACCTCCATTGCCTGAGATGGATGGATTCTTTACCTTCAATTTCAAAATCTAGCACCATCTGGCCTTCCAGATAACATAAAGGATAAGGCATAAAGGTTTGCTATTTCAAGATGACAAAATGTGAAAAATAGATTTGAGTAGTAATACTTTAGCAAAGACTGCATAATTATAAATAGCCCTTTTTAAGTATGCTGTGAAATGTTTATAGAGCTAATACAAGGTTTAAAAGGGGTTGTGTGAGTGTAAATCTCTTATTTCTTTAGATAAAAGTGTCTTTCCATTTTGTGTCCACAATCTGCGTGTGTGAAGCAGACAGAGACATTTACCTTTTTTGTCATTGTTTGTGTGCGACAGCACCTTTTGTATGGCTTGGCGTCAGACGCTACCCACATTATACAAAGATCAGGCAACTGAGTACAGAAAAAGATAAGATTAAGGCCAGAAAAATTTTCACGGCCCTGGTGAATGGAGAAGAGAAAGACAATGAGGACAACAAAGGAAGGAGTCAAGGGTAGTTAGTCTGAAACACAGAATAATATGGTAGCCAACAATAAGTCCTCACTTTTCACATGATCTTAATGTTGGTGGGATCTTGTTAAAATCAGCAACAGTTTATCCAAAAGTTCATGACATTTACGTTTCAGCTCTTAATTATCACTAAACCATGGAAACATTTAAGTGCACCAAGGACCAAATATCACAGAAAGGAATGGATATAATATGAAGTAAGATTGAAAATCAAGAAATAAAAAATGGAAGAATTTACTAATTAAAAAAAGAACAAGTTTGGTCTGATTGTACATTAAAGATAATTTTAAAATAGACCTGAGCTAATTATGCAGTTTATAAGTGAAATATAAATTTTTCTGTAAAAGTAATATACTTCCACTTTCTGGTAGAATACATTACACCCAGTACAGTTTTCTTAGTTATACAACTATTACAATAGAATAGAATAGAATAGAATAGAAAAACATCAGAAGGGAAATTCAGGTGTTCTACCATCCAGGCGACAGGCAAGTTTAACCAACAAAAAATAGATACAAACAGAACTAAGAATAACATACCACACAGTAAAGGCAAATTTACAGCATAAGAAAATGTCAATCTTGAAAAAAATCTAAGAATTCAAAAATCCAAAGAAATGTGCACCTGGGCAGGATAATACAAATAATAATAATTACAAAATGTGCATGTATACTTGTGCTTAAAAAACAGACCATTTACAAAAAGTGAAAAAACTTTTTCACATGGATAACATGGATGTATAAAGAGAGCAACAGAGTCTAACAGCTGCTGGGAGGAAGGACATATGATAACATTTACTTTGAGAATCTAGCTGTTTGTCACTGATGGAGCTCTCTAGTTCAACAGTGTGAGTGGCATCTGTTCTGCAGCAGCTGCAGCATGAGCTTGTAAATCGCCATTGTTGATGTTACATGTGACATGAATGATGTGTCTGATGTTAATGTTTGTCTAATACATGAGACCTGTTTCTGTTTTGCACACAAATACAAGTGAAAATTTCACCCAATAAATGTTTTTTTACAAGCACAAATGGCAGATCATTCGAGCAAATCATTTAAGCATCTGGATGATTTTTGTCAACAGTTATTGAACGTGCTCTGAACGGTAGAACGCTAATTTAAAATCCAACTCATTTTCAACTATGTTTTGGATGTAGTGCATTTATTTCCAAAATCCCAAAGACATGGATACATGGTAATTCACAAACTTTTTGCAGTGACTTGTATGTTCTCATTAAGAAGTAAGTGTTGTGTTGAAATGAGACCCCCTGCTGAGACTACCTCCGTTTTTGGCCCAGTCTTAAAAGTAAAACATCTGTAAAGTTTCTCAATCAGTTCAAATGTGTACATTTATAGATCCTCTGGTAGTTGGTCTTTAAACACAGCAGGTCCTCATGGGGTTGCAAAAAATAACTTTATGTGCCCCATTTAAAGAGACCTATGTTTTTAAATGTTAAAACTACACACAATACATTTGAAGTTGGACTCGAATTACATGGAAAATCATTACAGCAAATCAAACTAATGGACATTAGTCATGGTTTCAGTTTAAGCTTTCATATTTATTTTTGCTTGTTTATTTTATTCTTCAATGTACCTAGCAACTGTTGGTGTTAGTTTAATTCAAGATGCATGTAAATTCCATCTTTTAGAAGATGCTCAATTTGTCTCTCATTTCCTTTTCCCTTTAGAACAGCTATATGCATTCTAGTACGCCATTAATACTTTTGATTGTTTTTAACTTTTGTCTAATGACCATGTTCTGTTACATTTCTTTTTTTATTATTTGAGGTGAGTCTCAGTATGTGGAAGAAGACAAAGCATACTTTAGTTTCAAAACAGAGAAGCTGTTCTTCGGCAAAAAACAAAGATGCATGCCGAAGTTAATTTTTTCCATTCACACAAACAACTTCAGTAGTCCCGTGAGCCATCTTCAAATAAGTGAATTCTTGAGCAGTGGGATAGGTATTTCTCAAGTCATCTCTCTGAAGCAGAGATGAGAAGAAGCCTGTAATATTCCTCAAAGAAAGGCCACAAAGGAAAGTGACTTGATTGCTATATTGTGCATGCATGCAAGTATGTGTGTGTGTGTGTGTGTGTGTGTGTGAGACTGTATTTGTGTAAGAAAAGGTGTCCTTGAGCGGCTGGATGGTGAGATAGAAGGCATTTGTTTGAACAGCCAAAAACAGAGGGAGCAACACCACAGGGGGGTTGAACACATCAGGCCAGTAATAGTGAACCTACTGTTGTGTATCCGTGTGTCTTTGTGTGAGATTCAAGTGCAGAGGAGGCATTTGAGGATCCTGTATTTCATTGCATAGTCGCATTTTCAAGTTCATATTAGTGACCAGAAGAGGAAAGTGGAAAAACAAGAGAAAGAAAGAAGGAACATCACAGAAATGGAAAAAGAGAGATAACAACAAAGAACCAATAGGAAAAGAAAATTATATAGAGGGCCCGTTGGAAGGAGACGCCGTGCCCAAACAGATGCCAGCCCTTATACTGTGTGTGTGTGTGTGTGTGTGTGTCTATGCAATCATCCTCATGCTGTTATGAGCTCATTACACCAGTAGATCTGAGAAGATTGATGATGATAATAGAGATGATGGAAATCTTGATGACGATAATGACGATCATAACATGAACATTACCTGCCAGTCTCAGACTCTTTTCTTCTCTTTTTTAAATGTAAATACTGCTGTCCATTAGCAGGATCAAACCTGTAATGCAGAGCTATTGAACAGGCAAATGATTGGATTAAAGATGATTTTCTGTCCCTGAATGGTACCAAAACTGTCTTGATGGGTTTTTTTCCCCAATCGAACAAACAATTTGTAATTTTCCTCTGCCAATAAATTATAAAGAAGTACAAAAAGTTAATGATTTAAAATATCTGGGAATTCCCAACTTAAATTTGAAGTTCACATTAGGAAAGTTTCTAAAACTGTAGAAATCAATCTAAACAGTTCCTAAGATGCTGTTAAATTATATTTGCATGCTTTAACTTTGCACACATTTCTTATTGTGTAATTGTATGGAGCCAAACTAACCAATCAGTGTTAAAGTCTTGATAAAGTCTTGTTCTAAGCTTTGACAGTTTGATTAGGTTGTTTTTATTATCTCTTTTAAAATGTACTTGTAAATGTATTGATAACCAAGTCCCAGAGGTTTTTAGTCAGGTGGTTTAAAAACCACCCACAGCAGGAGTCATAACGATGCAAACAGAAATTATAATGCAGTAAAGATGCCAAACATCATTTGAACAATCATCTTTTTCATTTTAAGACCCACATTTGAAATATGCAGTCAAATAATTGACTATCCTTAAAATTTCTACAAAAATGAGCTCAAACAGAGACTAAAGCTCGTCATGCTTACAGTGCTCTCTTCATTGAAGTCTTGTTTTACCATTTTAAAAAGGTCAACCTCTGGACTGTATTAAAGTCTAATTCTACTGTCATATAAATGTTTCTTTGTATTATTAGTTTTAAGGACTGATTTCTAAAACCCTAACTGGGAACTGTCTCTGTAAATGAGTGTTTGGCCAGAGGGTCTGTAACAGTTTCCTTTAAATGTAACATTACGTCTTATGTTCAATTAAAAATGTCATTACTCAAAGGAAAATTATAAATTGCAACTAAGTTTTTCAACTTTCTTCAAAGTCACGGGGATCCTGTGGGCAGGAAGGATCTCCTATGGTTCTGAAGAAAGCTCAGATTGAAGGCACTCTGTTAATGGATCACAGTTTTTTAGAAAACGATGCTCAGTGTTGTCCATCATGTTCTCTGTGCTCTTTATGACTCATGCTTCTTTGCACAATCATCTCCACATGCTCCAGAGCAGTCAACAGAGCACAGCCTGCCTTCTTTATCAGGTTGTTGAGTGTATATTTTTAAGTCTGACTCATTATAAATCATCTACCCCAACAGAGCACGGCAGAATAGATTGACTTCTTGCTACAAACACTGAAGGACTTGAGCTTCCTCAAGAGATACAGGCTTCTCTGTCCCTCCATACACACAAATCCACTGTTGCATCTCCAGTCTCTTTAGTTTTTCAGCTGAACCACAAGATATTTATTCTCCAATAATTGTTATAGTGTTTAAAGTATAGAGTTTGACGTATTCCTGTTTTTTCCTGAAATCTACAAGAGTCTTTGTTGAAATATGAAATGTAAGGTAAGCTTACATAGATGGTTCATCTGCTGGTTTGAGAATTAAATTAGTGTGTCTTGTTAATCAAGCATCTTTTAGTCATTAGCTCAAGAAAGGTTAAAGGAAATGGTATGTCTGAAAACGTTTCCCTTTGACTCAGTTAAAAACAAGCCAGCTTTGCTTTAAGGTAACATTTTTTCTTGCTTTCACAGCATTAAATGTTCTGTTCTCTCTATATATTTTGCTGAACATAGAGGTGGTGTTTCCCCTCAAATTGTTTGAAATAAAAAGAAACATAGGCTGTCAAAAGGCTGATTAAAATCACATTGCAGGAATGATTTTTGATTTCTTGTACTGCAACAGAAAAGGAATCTTTATTTTTTTCAGTCAAGCTGTTGTTTTTCCCCAAATCATTACCAACACTTTTGGAGTACAAAAAATAAAGCAAATTTAAAACCAAGGGAAAGATGTCATTTTACATGAATATCTTTCTGTCTTTATTGAAAGAGGCAGTTTATTTCAACTATGATTATTGCAAGTTTATATATTCATTAGGCAAATAAATGTATTTTTAAGCTGGAAAAGCTTCATTTTGATGAATAATTACCAGAATAGATTGACAATTAATAGTTTATTAGAATTGTTTGTGTTTTAGACATCTTTCAATAGAAACCACAGAATATTTGACAAATAAGTTTAGACAAAATGTATTTTTGCAGTTATTAAATGGAAAGCCTGTTCATCACTTGAATTGAATTATAATCCTTATTACTGCTGTCAACAGAAATTTAATTATCATAAGCAACAGTTACCTATTGGAAAATTCACCAATATAGAGTTTATTTAGAAGAGTGTTAATCTTTTTTTTTTTAATTAACATTTTTAAACAATTCAAATTGAGTGTATCACCATGGGAAGGAAGGAATGGCAGAAAATAAAATAAAAAAATGGACAATGACCACAGAAATGCCACAAATTGAATAATAATAAAAAATCACTAAATCAAAATAAAACAAA
>NW_006800103.1:767762-814986 GCF_000485575.1 Poecilia formosa
TGGGTTTTAGTTAATTATTAATTTCTACAGCCCTGCGACAGACTGGCGACCTGTCCAGGGTGTACCCCGCCTCTCGCCCGGAGCGTTAGCTGGAGATAGGCACCAGCACCCCTCCCGACCCCACTGAGGGACAAGGGTGTTCAGAAAATGGATGGATGGATGGATATATATATATATATGTTGTTTTGGCTTTCACTGTTAAATAAAGCTGTAATTAACCTGCTAACACAACGTATTGTTTTATTATTCTTTTATTTTGCTTCCATGGATTTCACAGTGATGTGTAAACATGGATACCTTCTTGTTAACCAACACACTGAGGTAAACCTCAAGTCTTGAGTTATAAACTTAATTCAGGGGAATTTAGTTTTTTTGGCTTCCAACTGCCAAAGTTGTTGACTAAACTTGACTAAACCTGCTCTAATATTGAAGCCTAGAGTGAGGTTTTACCCAAAGGAAAAACTTTGATGCGAGACCAACAAACATGTGGGAACACTGAAGGGAAAGATTAGATAGAAAGTGTAAGTGACATTTCTTCTACCTGACATGTCTAGCTAAGGTAACACATACTTGGGATATAGACTCAGGTGAAGATAGGGACGGCGAAAAGACAGAAGATAATGACAGTCTCCCAGGCTCACACATTTCCCAAGACAGGTAGAGGCAAACAGATGGATAAAGACAACTGACAGGTAAGTATAACAACCTCACAAACATGACAAGATTTAGCTTGTCCTCTCAATAAGGACTTGAAAATAAAGACTGACACAACATGAGAAAACAGGGCCTTGAGGAAGAACTAGTTTCATGGTCTGCAGATCACATCATCATGTTAGTACATTTTAATAAAACTTAAAACCCGATAATGAAGTTTCACAAAATACATGCCTTGATGAAAGTTCAGATAATGATGTTGGATGAAAACGCCAAACTTACAATCTCTAAATCTGTGAGGTTTGTAATCGGGACATCGCACACGCAACTCAAGTTCTTCCACATGCAACTCACTCATCTACATCTTTATTGACTTTGCTTTGTACACTGGGAGATAAATGTGGAAATCTATTTCCACAAAGTCGGAAGCAGGAAATTATCCAAAATATCTTGTTATGGTAAAGCGTAAAGAGTTCTGGGACAAGTGTGTCCTAGAAACTGCTAAACCCAGATTCATGCATTGGGATTCCCTGTCGTGGTTTGCTAATCTGTGTAAAGTTGTGTGTGGAGAGCTGCATCTGGTCGACCACTTGTAGAAATGCAATCCTCCCCTGACATTTTACTTCTTTGAAATATTTATAAGATATGGGGGTGCAGCTGGAGAGCTAAGCCTTTAGGTTTCAACGAACACTAAAAAGTAAAGGGGTTGTTGATCACTGCTCTCTGATCACTGTTGGAAAGGACTGCATGGAAATTTATCAAGTGATGATACCAGATTTCACTGAGGTTTCTGTCTTCAAATGTTTACGCTCTCTGATCTCCTCTCACTTTCTTTGCCTCTGTGTTTTTAGTTCTTTGGAAAGGAATCCAGTTTAATCCCTTTAGCTACCTAATAATGCGTTACTCACAGAGGTGGTTAGAGAAGCCAACATTTCTGTATTGTTACTCAAGTAAAAGTAAAAAGCAGTCATCCAAAAGATTACTAAGATTAAAAAACTACTACTCAACTACTATGTAACTGAACATGATTTAATTTGTTAAAATTAAATTTAAAAAATAGAGGGTTGTGACAACATACTGAAGGTGGCGTGTCAGAAGGAGTAGGAGAGATGAAGGAACATCATTATATTAAGCTCCAAAAATTTGGAGCTGAACAAAAAAAATATTTCACAATATTTTTGATTAGACAGCTAATTGTTATGCAGAAAGATAACTCAAAGTGGGTAGAGTAGTCAGAATTTTTACTCAACTGTAGTAGTACTTATAAATATATTTAAGGCTGTTGTAAAATAATATTTTCGCAATCGAGTACTCTATAGAATATTTTTACAATTAGCCGAGGAATCGGATCTCTCTCTCTCTCATTCCTACCCAAGCCGCTCCAAAACCGTGACGGTGTAATTACGACGCCACAAAAGCTGTCGTACTCCAACCATCACACCGCAAAATTCAACAATCCTTATTTCTCCCCCAAACCTGACAAAACGATTCAAACGATTCAACACCATGCTGCTAGCACTTCACAACAACTCATACGCGGAAGTAAGAGCGCTGCCCACCTCAAATAATGATCCGGCCGGAACACGGTGCGCTACATAATAAAACATAATTTAACGAAGCTTCGAAGCAGATAAATTTTCCTCGAGGAATTTTAATGATCGAGGTATTCGAATCATTCCAGGAATCATTTCAGCCCTAAACATATTACTCAAAATGTACCCAGCAGTGAAACTACTCTGAAATACTTGTTTTCAGTTACTTAACTAAATGTAACTGAGTAAATGTTACTAGTTACTACCTAGTTCTTTTTACTCACTATCCAGATCACGCATGGCCGTATGTATGATGCCCTCTGACACATTATTAATGAAAAGTGAGTCTAAGTTGAAGGAAATCCTGAATGACGGAGTCTAAAAACAAAAGAAAAGGATCATTTTGTGCCAGCAGAGACAAGAATTACACTATACACTATTTGATTCTTATTTCAGGGCTGGTAAGCTGACGTGCATGAGAGGTACAGTTACTGACAGACTACTTCAGGGCTTCTGTTTAATTTATTTAAACACATGCAATTTGCTAATACTTTAAAGGTTATTTTTATTTAACTTAAACTAGCAGCTGGGTATGAGTAAGCCATAAGAAAGAACCTCTTAATGTCTATAATGTAATAATTTCTAAATTTAGACCCATGTTCCTAGCAATTGTTTCAGCTGCTGAATATGTAAGACTGCAGACATACAAGCTAACCTGAAGCATGTTCTTTTTTTATTTCAGCTTGACAAGTAGACAGAATACATGAAGTGTATCCTTGTGGAAAGCAGATAATTATGCTGACAGTAAGCTTTGCAAAGCTACTTTTACTCGATTCCGCATATTTTCTGAATGATGGTAAGCTTTCAAAATCTGGAGGAAACTTACAACCTTAAATTCTTCTGTCAATTTATCCAAGTCCAATACTTACTTTAAGGAAAATTATATTGTGAAGAGCACCAAAAAACACAGCAATTGCATTTAAATATGACTATTCACAACAGTTCCAATCAAAAGAAATAATTCTAACTAAAAAGTTGTGAATCTTTATTAAAAAGAAAAGAAATACAGTAAAATTCAGAGCCAAACCTGCTAAGACAAAAGGAAAAATAAAACTGAATGGAGAAGCAAAATATGTCCAATAGATGTATAAAGATGGAAAAGGGTAAAAATCGTACAAATAGATAATGTAAGCAGGAACAATAAGCAATTGTCTAAAATAAAGTGGGTAAAAAAAAAAGGGGGAAATCAATGTGGGGAGAAGAATGCGGAGAGGTGCACTGCAAACAAAAGAGGAGTGATGGGGAGATGCTGTTAATTCACAGTTCAGAGAGATTTCTTAGTTTGACACACACTGTAGGAGGCCTTTGACTGCTGTTGCCTTTGAACTGCAGAACATAGACACACACACACTCACACACACAAACAGATTCATGGTTTGCCAAGGATCGTGTTTGCTCGAAAGTAAGTCAGCACACCAAAAAAGAGAGAGTTAATCATTAATCAAAATATTTTGGTTTAATTTTTTGAGTATTGGATGCTTATTGGACCATAAGCCACCTCTCAGTGAGACCATACTTCTTTTTCCAACCAAAGAAACAATTTCACAAAACAAGACAGGGAGATTTTCTTTGTAAATTCACAGTTTTGCACGATTAAAAAGAAAATAAGACTGCAAACCAGCAGTTTAGCATGTGTATTGGTAAGTTCACCAATGCACATGGAACAAAATTACTGATTACAATATGATTATAATATTTTTTTAAGAAATACTGGCAGAAGATTTTGAAAGTAATATTTCATACTAGATTATAAAGAGAGATTTAAGAAATCTTAATACTCCAATTAATTGTCTGCATTTGCACATCCCACTCTACGATTCAAAGACCCTTAAACCTTCTCTCTGGATCTCTGTGAGACGGATATGCTTCAAAATGCTGTGTTAAGAGTCAGACTCACACAAGGCACATTATTAGGTTAATTAAAGTGTTGGGTTTAAACTCTAAATGGTTCTTCAGCTCAGATATTGAATTTAAACTGCAGGACAAAATGGTAGAAATGGGCTTAAATGTTTTCAATTTCGATGTGTTGCATACAAAATAAAGCACATTTTTTTAACACATTAAAATTGACCAAAGTCAATCAGAAGTTAGGATCTATCATCATCATCATCTTTAGTCTTTCATACCCATCAGTATCCTCATCATTCCCAGAATCTGCACAAGCACCATTATCTCAGTCTGCCTCTGCTTCAACCTTCTTTCATCCAGAGTCGGCATTAATTTTAAAAGGTTTTCTGGTATCAGTTTCTTGCACCCAGGTCACAGCATCAGCAGGTTAGGCAGGAAAGCAGCTTTTTGCAAAACAAGCCCCCATTATGCAGTCCAACCCCAACTACTGTAAGGTCTTTCTGAGTCAGAAAAACAATTCTCCTGAACACATCTAGGGAGTTCACCTGAACAGCGCATTTACAAATAAAGATGTGCTACTAAAGTTATTTTAGCTACACAAACATCCGTCTGACGACCAACTGACACAGAATAAATAACATTTAAAACAATGATTCAAATAAATCTAAAACGTCAGCCTGCTCCAATCAGGTGGATGATTAGTGAAGTCATTAGGTTTGTCATCTGTGCACACCAATGAATCTTGTCTCCAGGAAGTTGACCTGAAAGAAAGAGTTTGGTGGTCTTCAAAATAAAACAAATCAAAACAAACTTCCTGTCAGTCTCACACAGTATCATCCATTGATTCAGATGTACCAAAATTGTACATTAGAAAATGTATTTAAACTGAGGATATGGGTTTCATAGATTCATGATTTTATTCTTCTTTGTGACAAAATGACCAGAAGCCAAACTAAATCTCTAATACATCAAAGCACATTAAAAGATCCAGAAATTCAAAAGTACCCAGTTTAAAGTTGAAACTGATAAACACCAGATGGAGGTAATTTATCTCAAACTTCTCTTTTGATTTCTTCTATTATGAATAAGAGGCATAAAGAACACAGTAAATAAGGAGTCCAGCAGTGACAAATCCTTCTTGTTATGCACCTCCTAAGCAGATACACAGCAGCAACAAAAACACCTGTTAAAAAGTTGGAAGCCTCTGAGGCTGTTTAATGTACGCATTTAAATGTGGTGACTAACTGATCTTTACCTGACATAGTAAACATTTTTCCACTTTTCACCTTCACTTCGACGGTGACAATTAGGTCTAAAATTCAGATATTGTAACAATCTGTTAGTTTTGTCTTTCTGATTTTCTTCAACAGTTTTTTACTCTGTCTACATATTAAATATATGTGCATTTGTAATAAAAGGGCACTGATTTATATTGATATTCTACCCATCAACAAAGGGTCTCTTTAGACTTGTGTAACATACAGATCTGAGTAACCTTGCACTTCAGAAGGGCTTCCACTGTCTCCACAGCAGGAGGTGAATTAAGAAGAATATAATATTAGTAGATGAGATTTTATAACAAAGACAATGCATGTCTTTGTGGTAAAGCAAATGTCTATCCCCTTAGTCAAAGATGCAACACTTTGAACAAGTAGTTGAAAAAACAACATTTCTCCATCAGAAAGCTTCACATTTGCACACAATGACAGATAAGATACTAAACCTACTTCAGGTTAATCTCCCATTCCTGGGTCTAAAAGATTAGCCAAAGCCAGAGGGCAGGTCAGAACTGGATGCAAGATGTCGGAAACCTTTGACAGAAATGAGAATAGCCTATTGAACTATGGAATGCTAATGGTTCAATAGGGTCAATAGTATAAGACTAAAATTAAGATAAATATCTCATATTGTTTGGGTATTTTTGATGACCTAGACCTAAATGATCACACTGAGAAATGAACTGGCAAGCACATTCAGGAACCACCACAAACTGGGAAATGCGGGTAAACCAGAGTTAATGTCAATGGGGAAGTTAATGTTATATTATTGTAGAAACAGGAAATGCTGAACAACAAAGGAGCCTTTTCCAAATTCAACACCTTTAAGCTCGTCTGCCCAGATGGACAAGTAAAATACTATGTTGAAAAACATTTTGTGGTCAAAAGAAAGAAAACTGAACTGAACTGAAAGGCTTTCAAGACTAAACACTTTCATTACTGGGTTTAGATGTTTGGTATGAGTTTCCCAAAATCTAGACATTAATCTGAAATGTTTTACAGTTGAGCCTTATGGAGCTTGTCTATTGTATTTAACCAAATTTTAGAGGGGGGGCATGTTTATTTCTTATTTTTTTGTCACATTAAATGTTTCACTTTCATCAAGTAAATTTTGATGCCAGACAAAAATTACCTGAGCAAATACAACATACTATTTCAGATAATGATTTGACTTATTAGCTCCAAAAGAGTTAACCAAACCACGCTGCCCCAGGGTGAGCAAGTAATCAGCCACCTTGTTAAATCATGAGTCAACTGTGATTAACCACATTTTTGAGGATGCTGAGTTCAATTTTACTTGCCATGCCCAGGCCTGATTACTGCCAGACTAGGAAAATCAAGAAGTGGCTGCCTTGCTGCTTCAGGACCTGGACAACTTCCCATAACTGATGGAATCACTTATTTGCTCCTTAGTAGAAAATCCTGAAGGAGAATGTCAGGCCATCCACTCATGACCTTAAACTTAAGAGCACTTGAGTACGGCAGGATAATAATCCAAACCACAAAAACTGCTCCGGCTTTGAATATCTCAGAAAAGGCAAAAGGATTTTGTAATGACCTTGTTGAGGTCCAGACTTAAATCCAATTGTGATGCTGGAGCATGACTTTAGACGAGCGCTTTTCCAGTGTAGCTGAAATAAAATGATTCTGCAAAGAAAACAGTGATACAAAACTCACCCACAGCGTTTGAATTTACTGTTGTCACAACATATGGGTGACAGTTGTTGGCACATATAGATAATTAGGTTGTCCTTGTCACACAGCGTTGGGTTGATGTGATTAATATTTTTTTTTTCCTTTGATACATTGAATCATGATTTTAAAGTTGATTTTTGCAACTTCCCATGTTATTTTTGTTTTTGTCTTAGTGATTTAAGAGTTAGAAAAAAGCACAAATAAAATAAATCTGTAAGGGGGGAAAACCTTTTTCACAGCTTTGTATCATTTGCTTGTACTACAGAGAGCTCATGACTAACCCCTAACTCACAATGCTTACGTCTCCGCTCCACCACGGAGCAGACTCTGCAGTAATAATGCACACGTTATAGTAAATGAGAGTGTTGCATGCCTCCACAGGGAGTCTGGACACCGGATTAAGTGCAGAATCAATCTACAAACATCACACCAACAGAAAAATTAAGGTGAGTAACACACAATTTTCAAAATAGCAGACTACATTTTCTAAATCTCAATAAATATACAGGTATATTAATACCTATATGCCATTAAAATGTATCACTTATACCTATGCATGCAAACAAAACGTATTTTATTCTGAAACCATGTCTTCTCGCTCAAGTCGTAGCAGGATTGGTCAAGGCAGACGAACTGATTAGTCATTCCACTGTTTAAATGCATAAATAACATTCCTAGATTAAGCTGACATTTATGTTAATGACATGAGTATAGAGACTCCTGGCACAGGTCTAATTGAGAGAAGAAATTATCTGAATTCATAAAGCATGAGAAGCAAACCCTACAATCTAAAGAGCATTTTCTTACCGCTACTCCACCAAAATAAAACTCACTTAGAGCCGCAAATGACTCATAACCTTATGAAAAAAGATTGTTTAGAATTTTGAATGGATTTAAATTACAGAAAATTTGTCATCTTAAACAAAAAAAATGTGGATATAACTTGGACTGATTTGATTATACAGTAAATTCTTATGTAAGAGAAAAAGAATTTGATCTGGCTTTTAAAGTGCCATTTGTGTGCAATAGTAGAGAATAGGTGCTGTGCATAAACTAGTGCTTCAACTTCATCTTTCATAAATGCACAACATAACGTTTATGCATCTATAGATATCTGTGGTTTAAGCCATGAATGCTTCATTTTTTTCATTTTTTGGTATTTATCAGCTATCAATTTCTGACACCTGTTTGATATTTGAATTGTTTACTGAACACAGAGTAAAAAACTTTCTAAAACTGGCCATGTTGCACCATCACAGATTAAATGCCTTAACAGGACCTGTTAGAGAACAGCGATGCTATCAATATGAATTAATTTTTAAAAATTATAGACAAACCATCTAGTTTGAAGGAAACCAAATCCCATTTACTTTAAGAAAAGTTGCCAGTTGCATCAAAAGTTCACTGAGTACATGTGATCCTTGCAATAGCACAAAGAAAAATGATTAGAAAGTAACTTTAAATCTAACTAGATAGGTAAGTGTTACACCTACTATTAGGCAAAATTAGATTTGTGTGAGATTCTTTCATGAAATGATGAGTGCATTTCAACATTTTCTGACGTGTTCAATGAGAGGGCTCGAAGTAAACTGGCCTTTGAACTGTCTGACAACAGACTTCTGAAGAGACACTTCCCAATCCCCTTTGATCTCATGTTAAGGCTGCAGCAGAAAAGGCCACCGTCCTTATTTTTTGTTATTCTCCATTCTCCTTTTCAAGTAAGGTTTTACTTTCTGCCAGGATACAGAATCAGATATTTGATTTCCATAGACTACTGGGAAAATATTCTTTTAATTACATCTTTTTATCTCACTGTAGACTTTTCTCACCCACATGGTTATGACTGAATCTAATCCCATGAAAAAAAAAAAAAACATCAACCAATCTTATTTATTTTTGTTCTTCTTATAAAAAGCAAAGCTCAACGCTACAGATTGTTTCTTTTGTTCTATTCAGGAACTAAAAATGGCATTCAGTTTAGTTTTATAAATAAATATTTGATATTTTTTATATTCAGGGGTCAAAGCATTAACAAAGCAGCTACTTTTTAATTGCCAGAACTCCCTGTTTAAACCCTTCAGTCAATCTGTTCGTGTTAGAAAGGGGCAAATTTGAGATTTGTGCTAAAATAGCAGAGATACAGAGAAAAACATGACACTCAAATATTTTTTTTTCCCCTAAAATTATTGATTAGCATCTGGTGTATCTGAATGAAAGTGTATTATGGGAAATATCCTGTTTGAATTTCCTCAAACTTTCACGAAAAGTTTAAAGTTTAAAGTGAAGAAAATTTACTGGAACTCTTTTCTGTGTTTCAGCCGGTTGTGGCAGGTGGTTGCTCATGTTGCTGGGGCTTTCTTCCTGTTTGGAGGAAGTTGTTCTTTTTCACTGTAATCACATGCTTGCTCAGTAGGGATGGCACTAAACATGGGCTCCCCCAGATAGGTAACCTTTTTACAGACTGGCATTAATTTGTCAGCTGAATTTGATCACACTTTGTAATAATTTGAATTAGAGAGTATTGGATCAGAATGTGTCTCCACAATTTGACATGCATTGGACCTGATTGTATAGTAAAGTGTCTCTAGATGGCATAAACTAGGTGCTATATAAACACATTAATTTAACTGAAATGTAAACTACAAATACCAACTGCAGCTATCAAGACATTAAGCATTTAATTAATTGCAGTGACACCATTTTACTGTTTACAAGATTTGACTTAACTTGTAAGGTGTGATGTTTTGTCAGCACCGCTGAGAGTGCAACACTCAAAAAAACATGTCATTAAAACAAATTCATTTTCATGCAAGTGAAAAGTGCCTGAAGCGTGATGCACTTTTATCTCACTGAACTGATAGTGATGCTGACAAGATGATGACTTAGTTTGGATTAAACCTGAAACCGTAGCAATAAACTACGACAAGCCTGTCACAAGTGACAACAACAGTGAGCTGATCCTGCTGCTTCAAACTGTCTTCACTCTCGTACTTCTGAAAAAAGCAGACTTTTAGATATATGCAGATTTAGTATAATCCATCAACTTTATTCCCTGTTAAGGGATTATTTTTTGTCTTAACATTGCCAAACAGACTCAGGAGGTTTGTACCTGTTGTCCTGATTCTTAGATTTGTTTTTCAATACTTTTTTCAGGGTTTTAAACAACTTTTATATTTATTAAAGTGGATTTATCCAAAATTGACTCTGCTATAATGTTATTCCCTCATCAAAAAGGAGTGTTGCTTTGATTCTGTCATGCATATTTGACAAATCCTTTAATCTCCAGTGGCAACCATTTGGGAGTGCCTAAATGCTTGCTCATACAATGCGCTGCCTATTCAAAGCTTTGCCTTAGAGCTTCAGTCCCCAACTGAACACCCTTCCAAGTACCTAACCCACACAGCTCCTCCAGACTAGTGGTAGCAACAGTGGCAGATCTAAAAAATTTTACATGAGGGGTTAAGAAAGTGGCAAGATGTCTTGGAAGGGTGAAAACACTGGATCTTATTGGTGAATATGTGAAAAATCCCCCCATATGTAAATAGAGATAAAAAGTCCACATAACCACTTAAAAAGAACTAAAATCTTGAGTAAGGAATTTTGCCAGATAACTTTCTGTGAACTATGCACTTAGAATAATTAATTTATTGAAATGTAGGGTGTTATCAAATAAATGAACACACAAAAAAATCAGCAATTTAGTGTTCTTTGACAATATCTAAATAACTAACAAATACAAACTGACAAGTTGATTTTTATCAGTTTTACTGTGTGGAACTTTGTTTCCCACAATCCCTTGCCAATTCTTCCTGTTTCTTAACAACAATGGATTAATTCCTACTTGAGAGTTTTGCTGCTCTTCTTTCTGCCACCTGTAGACTTTTCAAAGCCACCTGTAGACTTTTCAAAGCCACCTGTAGACTTTTCAAAGCCACCTGTAGACTTTTCAAAGCCACCTGTAGACTTTTCAAAGCAAGGTTGTAAAAGGGCTCATCAGAAGGGATAAATTATAAAACAAGAGCAAGTTTGCAAAGCATAAAAGGACATAATTTTAATGGGAATATAAGTTTTTCGTCTGAATGTTTTATGGTCATTTGGAGTAAAATCTAAAGATAACTCAGATTAATTTTACAGTCCTGCAGTGACCTTACAATTCTAAAAGGCAAAACAAAGAGTGAGCCCCACCTTCCACGAAGGCATTTATCAATGAAGTAACTTTGTAAACCCTCGTTTATCAATCCGTAGTTCAGAAAATAATGGCAGCAACACAACTTAGCTAGCCTGAAGTGGTAGGTGTCAAGAAGTGGTCGACATCTATGAAGGTATTCTAGAAGAGTAGAGAAAACCTTTCGTAAAGTCCTTAAATATAAAGTTTGTGCTTTCTGTGTGTCCAAACTCTCATCAGTCATTTAGTTAAATGAGCAACAACAACAACAAAAAAACACTGGAGAAAAGAAAGTAATTAAAAGATATTATAAACAGAAATAATACATCCTCTCTACTAGGGCAATAATGCTTATTATGTTTATTCCTTTACGTAAAGAATCAGACTTCAGTCAAAACATTGAGCGCTGCTGTGAGTGAGGCCCGGTGACAGCCATAATCAGTCATCTGACAGACATGACAGCCTTAATCAAAGCAATGAACGGGTGGCAGGGGCGCTCAGTGTTTGAGAATCAACACGGAGTCCATTTGTACATCTCAATTGCTGACTGGGATGCATATAAATAACTCGCATGGCCCATTAGACTCATCACACATCTCCTGCTGACATAAACACACTAGGTAACGTACTCCCACAAACGCACCGAGAGCGACTCGCTCCAACTGCTCTCTGGGTTGTCAGAGTGAATTACCTGCATGTCAAAACAGAACAGATAAATTGTGGGGAGAGCACAACAAATTGACTCGGTCAAGGCTGCTGATCTATTGATGTAGTGCAAAGAGGCCACACATCTTCTCACAAGCGCACACGCACTGTTGTCTTTACCATCGTCTGCTTGGTCTAGACTTAAAACCACTATACATTTATAAGTTAGTGGTGGGACTCGATTAACATTTTAACATTTTGCAGGGTTTGTAATTAATTAATCGCATTTTAAACAAACGACAAAATAAGAAACATTTTCAATTCAAAAGCACTTTAGACAATAACAAAGGTATTTGTTGGTTTTAATCTGTTAAGTTATTCAACCATCAGATTGGTTCAAAGTGCTGGAACATTATTCAGCTTTAAAGTGTTACAGAAACCTCATCATTCAAGTAACCTCTGAAAAAAATGCTTCTTTATAAATGTACTGTTAATGTTGGGGACATCTGACTTTGTCACAACATGTCTCGCATGCTTTGGTGATCAGCCAACTCCTTTTTGTAAAACTTGCACATAACAATGGTCTTTAAAAGTCTCCTGTCAGATTTTTTAAGCAAAACTTAACCTCCAGTGGGCCAAGAGAAGGGGATTTTGGAGATGTCACTTGTGTGTCAAATTTACAGGCATATTAGAAACACAATTGTTCCAGATTGAACTTTGTTAAAATTTTTGTGTGTTAAAATCTTTACAATTCACTTAAATTCACAAGTCAAAGTCTCTTCCCTAATGAAAATATATGAGAAACAGAAGCACATTGTCTTTAATAACTGTAGTGCATTTAGCTGTCAGCACCGTTTAAGCATTTTCTTTCCTCAATTTCAAATTATGTAGAAGACAAATCCCTTTTGAGTTTACACCCAGCATTATAGTGTAAATATGAAAAATATAGTCACCCCTTACATATAGGTTTTAAAGTTTTTCATTTTCAGTCAAATATATTGGGCAAACATGCATGCATATTATAACCTAATCATATAATGTTACTGAATGCATATCTAAGTTTTGATACATTAAGCAATGATCCCAAAATTGAAGTGTGCTTCAAACTTTGTAAAGTCCTCACACATATGGCGTTAAATGTAATCTTGAACAGATATGATTACAGATTTTACCAAAGAGCTGATACTTTTGTACTGGACTTCTGCAGATTCAAAAAATCACAAATATATTCCATGTCAGAGGAATTCATTCTTTATTCATTTTGCATAGTTTAATCTATTCTCTCATATTTTTGATCCACCAAGACAAATTTACTCATCGGTTCCAAACTAGATGAGGAAGGTTTGCTCAGTTGTCCCTTTGCTCTGCCATTCAAGCTGCCTGGAGAGTTTGCCTCTCCAGACACCACGGCTATAAATGCTGACCCACTGGGCTAATTTAATAAAAGCCTTTCCTAATGTTACCATGGAGACACAACAGGTAATTACACCCACAACCTGGCCTATGTGCCTGTGTTATTATGGGATACAGAACTGACTTGAGCATAGAAAGGGGTTGCCACGGGAAACGACCAGCCTTTGCAGAGCATCTCATCTCCGTTAGCAGTAGAAACTGAATCTAAATTAGCAAATGAACAAGATGGACAACCTCCACTCACAGATTCCTTCTAATGAATGTTTCATCTGGAACAGAAATATGCTAACAGACAGATCAGCATCACATATGAATTCTGTCTGACTGAAACCCGCAAATTGGTGCATAAAAAATAATGGAATTATTACAAAAAGAAAGTAAAAAGAAAGAAAACTGCACCAACCTTTAAAAGCCTTCATTTTAAAACCCTTGTGTCCTTTTCAAATTGTTTCATTATTGAGACAAGGAGGGGAGAGAGAAAGAGGATGTGTGTTATTTCATTATTAGTAAAGGAGGAGGGGGAAGGATGAAGAGCAGGAATTGTCCAAAGACTTTTAATTGGATTGCTAAAGTGCTTTCTTAATTGAGTTCCGTATTCTTGTTAATATAACAGCGCGCATCTTTAAGTTGTGTTGTGCTAACACGGAGAAGCGCACACACACAGAGTCACTTCTAAATTGAACCCATGGGGTCAGGGGTAGTAAGAGAAGATGAGATTTGATGAGTTGAACGCTGGACACTTCAGCAAAAAATTCAATTTAGACGCTCTTAGATTGACTGGTTCATTTCCAACAGCTTACCTTTAATAGCTTTCCTTACTGTCGCCTTAATTAAATTCTCACATTAATGCTTTAGCTGGGGATCAGCGCTCTTCAGAACCTGTTAACTTACATTTCCCAAGTGGTCAGAACACACATACACATATCTATAAGAGGTGGTGGGAGGAATGAAATCAAAAACACAAAATTGTGCATTTGTTAGCAAGCGCACACACACACACAAACACAGGCGCACAAACAGAAAAGGGCCCTCAGGAAAAGCTCCTGAAACAGAACAAAGCTAAACTATCCCTCTAAGATAAAGGCTGCGTACAAGCTGCGGGTCCTTCTGCACAAGCCAACTTGGAAATCTGTTTGTTCACACGTTGTGCTTGTGTCTGCATGCTTCTTGCTGAAAAAAAATGGAGAGATTGCAGCCATTTCTTCAAGCTGCAAGCAATGCAGGGAGCTTCTGGCACTTTTCACTGAAACATAAAATTCAGTCTTGTGACGTGGTTGGAGATATTCTTCTCTGCTCCCCGGGGCAGATGTCGGTCAGGAAAGTTAAAAAAAAAAAAAAAAGGCACAACATCCAGTTGTTTTCTGCAAGTTTTAAAGGAAAAAACAAAGAAAGTTTGAATGTATAATAGATTTCAAGAAATTCTGATTCATTTCACTGAAGGGAAAATATTCTCTTTGGAACCTGCTGTCAAGATTTCACTGTGTTGGTTGATCAAAAGGTCAGTACCGACTTAGTGGCATTTTCTATCACCTGAGTGGTTGAATTACATAAAAAAATGTTGATTATTTCTTCATTTAGTTACATCTGGTCTTAGTTTATTTGTGTTTCCTTCTTGGATTATGATTTGTGCAGGAGAGTTGGATTCATGTTAGTTTCAGGATTTTTCCTTTCGTCTATGGTTTCTGAGTGTCTCAGCTTTGTTTATTTTTCTCCCTTCGGTTTGCTTCCCTTCCCAGCTGTTTTCCATTTCCTAATTTCCCCCCCACCTGCACTCGCCCTCAGCTGTCCTCTATTCTCTTCTGATTAGCTCCTCTGGTTCTCCTGTCATTTTCCAGTCCTTCCTCAGTGGAAGGACTGGAAAATGCTGTGTATTTTTGTATGAAACCAAAATACAAAGCATTTTGGTTTCATTATTCTACACTGACTTTTTCTGTTACTCAGACTTGCTTCTTGTCTGTGTCTTCCAAAAATCATTTCACTTTAAGTTTTTCTGTCTGGGATCAAACTGGTACAAAGAACAGATTTAGTTAAGATCTTATGTGTTAAAGCATTTACATAATCCATGTAATCATTCACTTAGATATAAATACATAAGCTTGTTTTAGAATTGCAGAAAGTAATAGACTGGACCATGCTAATTCTGAATTTACATGTCCGGTCGCTGTCGATCAAATTTGCCACCAAGTGAGAGAAAAAAAACATTGTTTTCCAAAATCCCAAGAAACAATAATGATTTCATGATGAGTGTTGCTTTTTTATGTACCTGTTGACAGAGAAAAACTATTAGTTTGGATTCTTATACTATTCATTTATGGCTGGTTAGAAACAGCTGCAGCTTTGCAGTAGAAGCATCTCCTCTTCTGACCTGTTGGTGGTATTTTCTGAGATGCAGTGCAAATCTCATTATGTTTTACATTGAAGATGTACAAAAAGTCAGTATTCTGCAGAAAAGTTTGATGGTTAGATCTGACTACAAAGGTTATGGTGGGCAATGGCCAGTAAACTGATGGGTGGATTAGAATTATTATAATGATTACATTATAACCAATACAATAAGATGGTAGGCATAAGTTTATTTTTTTGTTGTTTTTTTGTTCTTTTTTTTTTTTCAGGAAAAATTAACTCGCCTGATTAAATCGTAGTTATTTTTGTGGAGTGGTTTTTGTTCCTTTTATCTTGCCTCCTCACACACTGATGGGAAGTATCAATTCTAATTTCAAAATCTAAAAAGGCTGAGTGTGTTTTTGTTTTGGTTATTTTTTTAGATAAAACAACCTTTTTAGTGAAACCTCACTATGAAACCTAAATTTGTTTTCTAGCACTGAGATCATTCTGCAGACTTAGTGAATAAAATTTGAATGTTATTTAAAAGTCTATTTGTTTCAGTTGCTCAATTCATTAAGTCAAAACAATATATAGATTAATCATAAACAGACGGATGTTTTCATTTTTAGAATAATTTCATCAGAAAAATAAGAAAAAGTAATGCAGAAATCTGGGCTTGAGGAAGAGTATGCTTGATCTCTTCTTAATGGTTGGTACTTTTAATCTGACAAATGAGTCTCATCATAATTTATTAAACATGACTATTTGAAGTTCAATGTAAACGATAAACATGGAAAATCATTGCAGAAGTGCAGAAAGCCATTTGATATCTAAGCAGTTGTTGTTTTGCATGGCGTATTAAAGTGGCCTGGGCGAAGACCCCAGCAACACTTGGAGTTGCTAAGAAACAACTCCATTAGTAGACCAACGCGTTTCGGCTTCTGGCCTTGACCGGGTCATTAAATGACTTTGCTTCAAGTGTTGTTGAAGTCTTCGCCTTAGCAGATTTTTACCCTCTCTATGCACCTTGTGAGTCAGTGAAGTCGTGCCAGAAACGTTTTGAATATTAAAGTGGCCCTCAGTTAATAACAGCCTGAAAAATACGGCCTTAAACCCAGATAGGAAACGCATTGCTACTTAGTAGTCATAGGTGGTTCCTAGTCTTTGTTAGATTAATTTTCAACACATCGAGCAACGAGAAGCCTGACAGAAACAATGATCCAACTCTGTTAGACAAGGAAAGAAATATCCAAATATATTCAAATGACAAGAAAATCCTAGAAAAAGGGCCAACAGGCTTAACCCCATGTTTTTAGTTGATAAAATAGCCAGCACTTCTCTGTGGGCTCCTTTGAGCAAAATGTCAAGTTAAATACTACAAACTGCAGGAAGAGGCTGTTTAAAATCCACAGATAAATGGCTCATGGGCTGCATGGTGCCAGTTTGATAGAATAAAACCCTGAATAACTCTTGTTTTTGTCTTTTTTTATTATTTTTTTTATTTAAAGAAATACTGCAAAATTATAGTTAGATACCCCTTTTGCACCAAAGTCTTCTGACTTGGTGATGATATTTTTGTTTTAGCCTGAACAGAGACTGAAGAGGGAACAATTTAAAGAAACTTTCCACCATTTGTGCCTCTTTTCGGCTTCTTGACACAATTCATCTTAGATACAATAAGAATAATACAATATTTAGTGTCTCCAGTACAAACGTCCACAGTCTGGCATTCTGTTTTGTGCCTCTTTAAGGTTGTTGTTGTTGTTGTTTTCTATAAGTAAGCAAAGTATGCTATGTTGGTGTGTAGAACGAAAATGGTCAGGGAAATAAAAAAACTGACAGGAAAACCTTTCACCTCATCCCAAAGATTAGCTCCTAATTCTGGCTATGAGTATGTCAGCAGTGAAGGCAGTAATAACTATCTCTGCACATTATGAGAGAAACATGTAATATGTAATTATGTAATATTGGTTAGTATTGTGACTTACAGACATGGAAAAATTTACAAGTATTTAACTAAATGTTTAAAGAAAACAAGTATGAATATATTTTTGATTAACTTGATTAAAAACATTAAAAACTACAGTTTCTTGGACCTAACCACAACTTAATAATCTCAAACAAAAAAAAACATTCCTAGCATACATGACGTTATCATAATTACAAAGCAGTTCTCTGGGATTTTAATGCCATAGGAATATATTTGATATTGTATTTGTATAACTATGTCACAACCTTAAAAGTAAAATGTCTGGAACTGCAGTTTTACAGTGCTGTGTTTTCAGTATTGCAGTATTTGTTTTGTAGGTTTTAATCTCTCTGTCATTTAGGTTTAATTAGTGTTTTAATTTGCATAAAGACAATAAACAAGACAATAAAACCAACATTTTGTTTACTTTTGTAACCTTTTTGAATAGAAAAGCCTGTCAGCTGTTGAAGAAATAAGTTCAATTTTTAGAGGAAGCATTTATTTTTGAATAGGTACAATTGTTAGCAGATGTTTTCAACTGTATGGCTTTAGGGATTTTTGTGTTTAAGATAATTGAAAAGATTCTTATAATTTAGTATTTGTGTCATTATTACAGCTGGCCCATGTTATTTCACGACCCTGAAACTGAGCTGTAAACCAGAAAATAATTTTTCCTCATCATTACAGCTTTAATATTTAGGAATCTATTATGAATAAATCATATTTAAAGTCTAAATGTCTTTTTCTGGTTTGACTTGTTTGTTTTGTTTTCTACATAGTGCCTTTAAAAATAATAAAATTATAATTAAAAAAGAAATCAAAATTTCTAATCAATATTAATATTAAAGTCTTGTAGATAAATGTTCATGCCGATTTTTAAAATAATAATTTTGGTTTTCTGTAAAATAGAAAAAGGGAAAAATTGTGTCTTCAACATCTCAAAGTGATTATTTGTCATCACTTCTGTTTTTTTCTTACAAAACTAATCCTCTTTAGTAAAGAGTGACAGCTCGACCAGGACAAACATTTGCTATGAGGTTGATAGATTTTGGGCTTAAGATTTACACTCCAAGCTGTGGTTCACATACTGAATTTTCTGTGAAACCTATCAAAGTTTTAACAAAAACATAAGCAGGTAGCAAGGTAATTACAAATGCAGCTTCACAGCTCAATTCATGTTAGAACATAATGTACTTTATAGGTAAGTAGGACTAGAAAACCGCTATACAAGTGCAGTCCATTGTTCACCTTGCATTGATTTATTTATCTATATTTTAAATGTAGACCTTATTCAGGAAATAAGTAAAATATGCTCTACGTGTACAAAAGAAAGCATGATTATTTGGATAAATCATAAGATTGAAAAAAAGGACCTTATAACAGAAGAAAATCTGACACAAGCAGACCAGAAAAAAATCTGCCCTTTGCACCTTCTGGTAAATTAGCCTGTTGACCTTGCTCACATTACAGCAATGAGGTGAAAAACCAGAGCAAGGTACATGTCAGTACATTTAGGTTTGGTTTATCAGGTTTCAGTAAAAAAACATCTACATCTGAATATTTGGCACTCTACAAAGTTCTCTGTAATGGCAATTAGCCACTATACCTGATGCTATGCGCATAAGAATCTGTGTCTCTTCTACGGTAATTAGAGGTTTTTGTAAGTGCGTGTCCTTGCACTGGTCTTTGTGTATTTGTGTGCGTTGTCAAGACGAGTTTTACAGGCCAGACTCTGACATAAAACCTTTAGCAGCCATGTCATGGAGCTTTAAAAGGTTAAACCGAACAAGGCCTAATCCACAACCGTGGAACACGAGGTAAGAGTGCAAGTAGGTGCTGCTGATCTGCGAGTGTGAAAACCTCCCATCCTACTGAAGCCTGAACCTGACTGAGGCTGACGTCTTTGTTCACCTTGCTTTGCTTGCCTTAAAGAGCTTTCTTAGAATATTTGTGTGTGTGTGTGTGGGTTGGAGGGGGTGTAAAGAGTTATGCTTAAAGATTAAACAGAGCCAAGAAGAAAATAATGTGAGCATAAATGCTGTAATAAAGCTCTGAGAAAAGTTTTCCTCTAATTAAACATATTCCATCTCTCTACATCTTTCTTCATAATAATATGAAATATGCTCCTTGGAAACTGAAATATTGCAGAAGAGGATAAAACAAGTCACAATCTCAAATTTGGTCTGATTGCTCCATTAGCTCTGTAAAAGGTGTAATTACCAAAACTCCTAATCTTTAATCATCTTTTAATTGCCATATCATGTAGTCATTATAGCAGCTCCTGAAGGGAGGAAGTTAAACTTTCTGCTTTAGTGTTTAAGGGTAATTATTTTGGCCCTGAATAGTTGGCTGAGTAGAGATGATTTCTTAGGTGTAATGATACACATCTCCTGCACCTTCATTCTATTAACTAGCGCTTTGATTTTGTACTATTATTATCTGCTCGTAATGTTGAGCAAATAATCTTTTAGCATTTTCTTGTCATTTGCAAAAAGAGAGAAATGACTTTGTTTTTCTACTGTCTTTCAGAAATGGTTTAAAAACAACGCTGTTGTCTGCAGTTTTTGACCTACTGTTAATTCTGGAAGCTGTTATTAGCTGTTAAAACATTACTTTAACTGTCAACAATTTAATCTAGCAAGTTCACAGCTTTTATTGAGCCTTCACTGACAGTTTGAGGACAGAGTTGATGCTGTAGTCATACACAGAGAATAAAAAAAAACAGCTATTACTTAAAATTACATTTTGATGCCAGATTTTCCCCATCAACATGGATTCTTCTCCGTGAGCTGACGTCTGTTAGACATGATTAGCCGTAAGAGCAGAGAGAATCCTAATCATACAACTTCCATCCCTAAAAGTAAATTGCACTCAGATAAATTTGATGAAATTATTTGTAACTATCAGGTTATTCATATTGTTTTGAGAGAGCAATTACTTAAATCTTATTCAAAACTGACGACGTGAAGCATTTTTACAACAGCTGGCTTTGGGGAACTTTGTAGTTCCTTTCTAGGAACGATCAGTTTTTGGCTCTAGTAAAAATAAAATACTTGTGGTTATTAATGATCGAGTTAATAACTTAAGAGATATTCATTCAGGGTGTAGATGTGTGTTAAAACAATGTACGATAATGCATCTGCTGTGCTTAAAATGTTTTTCACAGCATGTAAGCTAGGTTTTAACTATAAAAACTCTCACAGATCTGTTGGTACCAGGGTTGAACCTCTTTTGACCATCCAGAATATTTGTGGCATAGATTTAACAAGGTGTTAGAAACGTTAGACATTTTAAACCATACTTTGTCGACTGACAATCCAGAGAATGTCCTGTTCTACTGCAACCCAAAGGTGTTTTAGTGACTTGAGGTCAGGAGACCATAGAGGTCATTTTAGTACCTTGACCTTGAATACCAGCTTTTGTGAACTTCAGCCTTACTCTCCTGCTCCTCGTTGGAGTACTTTTTGCTGCTATGGCTCTTCTGATTTATACATGTTATTTGTTCATAAGTGGTATTTTGCATACTTTGGCTGGGATGAGTGGGTAATTGATTTGTTGTTGGCCTTGTTGCATGTCAGACCAGTTTGCCTATTCTATGATATTCATAAGGCATTTTCATCCACATAACCGGATGAAAACAAATCATCTCTTTTAGGGATAATTCTCTGTAAAATGAGAGCCAGCCTGGCTCCTACAACCATGCAGTGTTCAACTTCAATTAAATCCTTTTCTTTCCCCATTGTCATGGTTGTTTTGAACTTCAGATAGTTGTCTTCATCACATTTAAGTGCCTAAATGCCTTGTGAGTCGTCTTTTTGTCTTTACATTGAACAACTAACTAATAAAGTCTCCTACATTTTGAAAAAATGCTGGATTTGGACTTTATGTATGATGCAAACTGATCAACACTGTCAGTGAAGTACAAAATCAAATCAGCCTGCAATCTCCCAGGATAAAAAATTATTTAGCAACTGCAGCTCCCCCCTTTTTCCAGCGTTGATCTCTTAATGTAACCCAAACCTTCAACAGACATTGCTTATATTTGTTTATTTTTTCTGGCCGGTGTTGAGTGTGCAGATGGACAGACAGCTGAGATGTATTTTTGGCTTGATATTGTTAATTAAAGTTCTCAGATCATACTGATTATCTCTGTAAGCTGAAGGGTAATCCTGTATAATAAAAAATTGCACATTTTCCAAGCTAAATTCCCAGCAATTATGATGTCATCAAAGATAATGATTGAATTAGCATTTTATAATTTGTTCATAAACAGGAAAATTAACTGCAGAGTTGGCTTCATTTGGAAGTTCCCAAACTGGACTCATACCTGAGGAGACATGTTTGTTTATCAGGAACCGTTATGCTTCATCCAATTCAATCCATATTTGTGGTCATCAGTTGACGGTATACTGCATTACTCCCAGCTTCTACAGTCTCGACAACAATTCACAGTTCCTCTAAAAAGAATATGAAACTGTGTTAAAATGTCAATATTTAGTTATTAACAGAATCAAGAGAATGATCATAACTTTTTCCACCTTTATTGGGGCACGAATCCTTTAGGTAACAGAATGGTTGCCATGGGAGATTAAATAACTTCTCAAACATGATTAAAAGAATCAAAGCAATAATCCACAATGTGTTTTTGATGAGGGTATAACATTGTAACATGTTATACAGCTGATTTTACATAACACCCTGCTTTAAAAAAAAAAACTTAATTTGCTACGTTTTAGCGCTTTTAATTTGCATATTTTATCAATTTGCTTTCATTTTAAGATAAATCTGCTGATAATAGAGCACATTTTGCAGGGCTGGTTACGGTGTCAGTGTGATGATTCCGAGTTTAAGATACATCATTTGAGTTTATAAATTAGTAGTTGTACTTATTTATTTTGTGTATTTTACAGCCACTGAGAAAACCGTCGTAATTGTTTGGCGGTTATGTCAACCATATGTGGTGCGGGATTCAAGCCAGGCCGACGTAACCATCAGTACAACCAGCAACAACAGGCTGACTCAGCCTCATGATTAATGCTTGAGTCAATGAATTAATTCATTTAATAAATCGGATGATGAATTTCCTGGATTTTGAGAACAATTTTAGTTAATAATAGAAGAAGGCGGGTCAAGAAGCCTGACCAGTTGAGAACGACTGATCTAAACGGTGACTTTACATTTCAAAACAGTTCAACTTTTGAATACTAAGAGAATCCCTAAAACAGCAATGCACTGGATTTCAATGACTAATGAGGTGAAATCTTTTTGAGGCAAAAAATACAAAGTCTAACTTTGATTATCTTTTTTCTTTCAGGAGAAAATAATGGACATGTATATATGTGAAATCTCTAGTAATTGGCTAAAAGTATAATCACAAATAAAGAAAATCTGAATAATTTATCTCTAAAGTTACTTTCCTGAAAGTGAAAGACTTGCACTCCAAAACCTAAGCGATTTCCAAAATAACACTGGTTACATGATTACAGAGCTTGAAAATCTAAGAATACTTGCTTCTGCTAAACAATTTAAATATTAAAAATCCATCATGTTGATTACTTCATGTAAACTTTAATTACGGTCATTTTAAACTAGTTTAAGCCTGCAGTAGTTTTGGCAGCCATTTTAAAAATGGCCACTAGGGAGACATTATGCTAATTCCCTGATAGTACAATTGCTAAAAGCACTAATAATTAGCACATGTGTCTGCCAAATTTCAATCTGTGAATAATTAGCCAGTCCCTGTGCCAAGGTTCCCTCTGCTATTTAGAAAATACATTCATGTGTAAGGTACAGTAGCATTTCACTTGAATGTCAAAAGCCAGATTTATTTGATTTTCTTTTAACCACCTGTTTTGAAAATGAACTACCTCATTTTCAGGGGCTGTAACAAAGGCTTTTAACACTAAACTGGGGACTTTGGTATGTATTTCTTGACATAAAAGTCAACAGAAGTAGCTTTTTGGAATGACATACTCTGCAGATATCTTCCTTGAAGTTGTAAAATTGTTTAGGAGGCTGATTCAAAATAAATGCCTTCCACCTCAACAACAGATGTGCACAGTAGTCTGTGTTGGCTGTTTTCTGATTCACTCAATCATTTTCTTCTTTGCTAATCCCGTCTGGGGTAACAGAGGGGATGCAGCCACTCAAAGCAGTCAGGCTTGGACCGACAGGTCTCCAATCCACCATAGAACAAAAGGAACAAACAAAACAGATAACCATCAATGTCTACACTTATTGCTAATCTCAAATTCACACCACAACTTAAGTAAACAAACGTGTTTGAATTGTGAGAGGAAGCTGAAGTATCTGGAATACCCATGTATGTATGTGGAGAACATGCAATTTCAGGCTCCGTTTTGCAAAATTAGCATTACATTTGCACTAGATTAGGGTTGGAAAACTGCCTCCAATACATTGAACACAATGAGGCCCCCAATCATTTAGTCACAGTACAGATTCAGAAGAAAGCTGAAAGGCTATCCCAATAGTGCTTACTCTGAATATGTTCTGGCTTCACAATAAAGCACAGACAGAGATAGACTAAACTGTTCATGCAAACTCAAGTTTTGTAGAGTTGAAACTGCTTCTGTCTATAGAAATGCATAAAGTAAATTTTGGTGACCAGAGTACAAAGTTAAGATTCTAAAAAAGAATGAAGCTTGTTTGGACAAGAGGGGCATTTAAATCAATTCATACAACCGTTATTGTTTTAGTCACAAACAAGCTGTTGAAACAAAGATTAACAGTAGTGGTAGGTGAATCACAAGAATAAATCTAAATATATCGATAACGTTTCATTTGTTTTTGAGCTTCCATCACATTTGGTGATTTATGTGTAATGAGACGTTCCATTTTTCTGAAAGGGTCATCGTCAGGTCATTGAGGCTCTGGGGTACCAGGCAACATTCACTATACACTTGATCATCAGACACATCTGATGTCAATCTGTGCTCATCAGGAGATGAACAGTTTTAATCACAGAAGTAGGCCGGTGAGCACATCTGTATGTACGCTGTTCACCTTACTTCAACAACAGCAAGCTCCACGTTTACAAACTGACATCTGAATACCATATTTTCCGCATTATAAGGCGCACCTAAACACCTTCAATTTCCTCAAAAGCCAACAGTGCGCCTTGTAATCTGGTGCGCCTTATATATGGACCAATATTGAGCCACAACAGGTCTCGCAACTACGGTAAGCAGCCACCGACTTCATTTTCGCCCGTAGAAGAAGAAGCGCGAGGTGCATGCTGGGATAGTTGTCAGAACGCTGGTTTGTTAATAAAGTTTGACTGACTTATCTACCTACCGAACGTCTAGAATCAGGTCGTCTGCAGGTCATTTAGCACCACGTTCTCCACGAACATGCTGTGCGCGAACGGAGAAGGGTGACCATCATCCCACCACGCCCCAGTTGCGGAAGGCTCTCCTCGCGACCGCAGTCGGACTGTTTTGTTGACATTCTTTATGTCAACAAAGTGGCTTTAGACATTCATCCGGGGTGCTTCGACTAGGGTTACCAAGGGACCAGCCCCTACATTTAAAGCTGGGGGGAAGAGAGACAGAGACTGCGGCGACAGCGTGTCGGTTCGTCTGTGTTACCCAGAAAGTAGTTGGGCACAATATCGTAACACCGTGAGTGAAACAATGACTGGGGCAGCCTACTATATAAGTTACTCAGGGACCACTTTTGTAGATTACAGAACAAATCGCGTCCCGTAAAGGTTCAATATGGGACGGGTGGCAACCCTAACTGTAGCGTCTATTCTATGCGCCTTATAATGCGATGCGCCTTATATATGAATAAAGTTTTAAAATAGGCCATTCATTGAAGGTGCGCCTTATAATCCGGTGCGCCATATAGTGCGGAAAATACGGTACTTTATCCTAGTTGCTACTACTTTTAAATGAAAAGCAGAAATAATGAATCAATGTAGCAATGATTTTCATCATTACATCCGCATATCTGCCAATGGCTTTAGGCTTCTCACATTAACCATCAATGTTTTACAAAGAATCAAAGAAAAACCTGCTGGTATGTAAACCAGAACAAATACTTGAACTCCAGCTTTGGTTGTTAAAATACAAATTTTAAATATATACTTATGTGCGTGCTTTTCAAAAAACACTTGTTTGAGGTAATGGAATAAAAGCCTGTTTTGTTTTTAAAAAGAAAAGAGGGGTAAAATAAAAGAATTTAGCCAAAGTATGTTTTATTTCATCTTGTTCATCATCTTTTCTTGTCATGCTCAAGGTTTTAAGAAGTGCAGACCGGCATCGGAAAACACACCAGTTCCACAGGATTAAAAAAATAAATAAATCTAATCTTTATTTTACGTTTTATACAAAATACAAAATATACAAAATATTACAAAATATTTCCATTCTTCCATTATTTATGTATTGTGAAGTTTAGTTTGACACAGACATTCCTGTGTGTTTTGGGTTCAAATTTGTTCAAACATTGCTGCCATAAAGTTGTGCTTTATGTTGTTTGGTGGATGCACACCTCATTCATTGCTATTTAAGGTGTTCAGAAAAATGCTGGGTTTTACATTAGTTTGTATGGTTTAAGGTTTAATTGTCTGCATTTAATGAGTTTCATTAGAAGATTATGGGAATGAGAGCAAACCCAATATAGGATGCAACAGATAATGCAAAAAGCAAGAGCAACATACAATCATAGATCAGAAAAATAAAGATGATGCTGTAAAAAGGGATACTAAGCATAATAGGGTGCTGCTGAATTGACTAAATATATGGAATGCTGAAATGACGAACAGCCACCTTAGTCCTCTAATCCGTCATTCAGCCATGACAGACCAGTAGCCAATTTTTACTGCAAGACGGGGAGTACAGAGTGGTGGACAGAGACGGATGAGAGGGTTGGAAGGACACAAATTAAAAGAATTTAGAGACAGGCAAGTGCTGAAACTGAGAAAAAAAAAAGAACTGATATATGGTAGCAACAGAATAAAGCGTTGATGACTAATAGACGAAGTTAAAGAAAGACTATGGAGAAGGTTAGAGGGATAATGAAATAAACGACCCATGGATGTGCTTCACTTGGACTGTTAAAACTATGATGAACATCTGGTTCTGTTTTGAACAAAGAACACAGATCCTAAATTACATTTAGGATCTCCTTTTTTTACTTGACTGAGTGGTTTGTTGCTCAGTGCTATGCTTTTCTTCGTAAATTACAAAATAATTGCTACAGTTTGGCTGTTTTCCAACTATGGTGGGCAGGTTGAGGTTTGGTCAAATATCTTTTATGTATTTCTACTCATACAGCATTTCATCAAGTGCAAAGGACCCCAAAGTGCTTCACACTACTTTCAGCACTCACCCATTCACCCACACATTAACTCGCTGATGGTGGAAAGCTACTGGATAGTAGCCACAGCTGCCCTGGGACAGTCTAATAGAGGCGCAGCTGCCACAACTGTGACCAAACTATAACAGAAATGATCAAACTTCATTTGCCCTTATAGAATATGAATTCTGTTTTATGGAAACTTACAGTTTCAGGAAAAGTCTTAAAGTGTTACATGCTCACAGAACCCTCAAATTAAAATACATTCCTGCTGCAATGAACAGACATTTCCACAATGGCACACAACACCATCAACAAGCATCACTTTAAGATGCATTTGATTTGGTTTGAGTTTGTCTGCAGAGAAATTAGATCCTTTGGTGGTTTGTGCTGCTGGTTGTGATTAGGCACACTTTACTCATACTTATCAGGGTTAACTTCTTTGACTCTGTCATGGTCCTGGTAGTTCTCTCTTTCACTGTGAAACATCCCAACTTAAGATCACCCTCCCAACAATCACTGTTTTTTTTTCCATTAGCACAGCCATCATGTTTGTCTTTGATAATGACTTACTGATGAACAAATAATGTGTCACTAACACAGATTTAATTCCACCATGGTCAAATTAGTTTGAATATTTAAAAAAGGTGCCAGGCCTTCTTAAAGTTAACTCTATGCAAACATAAAAGGCTTCTGGCAGAAAGCTTGTGGTTTTTGTGTATGTCCTGCCCCACTGAGGAGAGGCAGCAGGCGACTATTTCCCACTGAGAAGTAAATATTCTCTTAGAGATAATATCGTAAACATCTTTTTCTCTTTTCTATGCCCCTTTCTTCCTCACTCATCCCTTTCTTTCTTCTCACTGGGTAAATATAAATGTAAATATCAATCTCTCTCTTTTACCCTCTTCATGGTTGTAGGTTTACTTGACTCAGTACAAAACTCACCTGCTTATCTATACCAAACAGGCTATGCAGTCTGTAGAGGTGTTTTTTTGTGCGTGCATGTGAGTGTTTTTGTAGATATTGTGGAGTGAGGAATGGATTTGGATAAGAGGGCTTGCCTGAGTCTTGTCTATGCGCGCACACACACTTTAAACACTACAGATAGTGATATAGTAGCACTGCTCCAGCTTGTAACACCTCACAGAGGGGAGCAGTTTGAAGGAGAAGAGGGAGAGCGATGAAATGTAGCACAAAGTCAGAGTTAAGTGGCTTGTCTTAAAAAGCTTCGGCACTAAACAGATTTTTATCAGAATATTTTGCCAAAATGCTGAAACCTGCAGTGTGTGCAAAGCAAATTCATAGATTACTGAGTGTTAAAAAGAATGGTGCAATATTACACTGAAGTCAGCGTTGCCCCAAAACGGTTATGAACACACACCACTGGTATTAGTATTTAAATACCTACACTCTCAACAAGTCAAATAAATTTACTGATTTATTTGAAAATGTGAAACTTATAAACTGGTAATAATACTGAAATGTTATGTTATGTCCAACAAAACCATGGGAAGCTGACTGAATATTGACATGTTGCACAAGGAGGCTGAACCAAAACAGATTGTTCCTAACGGAGCTGGCTGTTCAGAGTGCTGTATCCAAGCTGATCCATGAAAGTTGAGCAGACATGTGACACAAAAAGGTGCAGAAAGCAACAGGGATAACAGCATCCTTCAGAAGATTAGGAGGTTTTTTTTGTTTCCACAAGATTCACAAGGTGTGGACTACAGCTGGAGTCAGAGTTTTAAGAGCCAACACACACAGACATACCCAGGACACAGGCTGCAGTTGTCAAGTTGTGTCAAACCAATCCTGAGCCACAGGCATGGTCAAAATCCTCTTACCTGGCTGAGGAGGAAAAAGTATTGAACTGATGCTCAGTGGTCTAAAATCCTCTTTTCAGATTGAAGTATTTTTTTTACATTTCATTAGGGAATCAAGGTCCCAATTTCTGGAGGATGAGTGAAGATGAACAAAACCCAAGCAACTTGAGGTCCAGCGTGAATCTTTCCCTATACATAATGTTAATTGGAGCCACGACCTCTGTCCACTGAGTTATGTTCAGGCCCAAAATTAGTGTGGCAGTCTTGCAGAAAATGCTTATAGCACTGCTGTTTATAAAACTGCTGTTGAAAACAACAGTTATCAAACAGCTGAAAAAGAACAAGTAGGACAAGCTTCTACTGAAAATTGCAGACCAGTCTCCAATCTTCCATTCATCAGTAAGTTTGTTGAAAATGTTGTTTAAAAAGTTAAATATCTTCTTAAAAATGGCCAACTACTTTGATGTCTTTCAGTCCAGTTTTTGTTCTCACCACAGAACTGAGACTGTCGAAATGGTTAATAACATCCACATAAATAGAGACTACAGAAGAACCACAGTGCTAGTATTATTAGACTTCAGTCTAGCATTTGACAATGTAGATCAGGGTACAAAAGGTCAACAAAGTTGGATGGTTGAATCAACTGAAGAACTGGGTCAGACTTTTTGGAACAGGACTTGACTGATTTGAGTCTTACTAAAATGACAGCGAGTTCTTTGTGTCAATAGATAACCTTTCATCCAAGTTGACAGAAATCCCATTTGGGGTACCCCATGGTTCCATCTTGAGGCCCCTGTTATTTAATGCCTACCTGCTCCCATTAGTTCAAATTATATCAAATAAGATAAGAACAACTCTGCAATGCAAAGTCACTAGATGACTATAAACCAATTCAAGAGTTGAGTAGGTAGATAGAACAAATCAATATGTAGTTATGCCATAACTGTCTTCAGTTAAAAAAAAAATAAAAACAATATTTACGTAATTTTTAAAACCAAAGGAGGAGTGATTAAGTCAGCACACAGCTTTGGTTAGTATAGCTAGAAACTTCTGATCGGGACCCATTAGTGTTTTACCAATTGTTCTTTTTGAGCAGAGGTATCATAAATGTTGTTTTCATATAACATGGACTCAAAAATTCAGCACCATCATTTCCTGTGGAAATTTTGACCCAATACTTTTTTTTGGTCCAGGCTTTGTCCTGGACTCTGAATGCTGCCAAATGGCCTCAGGTTATAAAAGACACACCAAAGCAACTGTCTTGAAATAAGCCATAACCTCTGACCTCCCTGTGTTTTTCTCTCTGGTAAGTAATGTATTATTAACCGTCTTGCCATTCAGTACCTAAAAAAAAGTAGACTCTCGTTTCAGTGTCTATTCGGTGCTTCATTTTTTTCTGTTGTGTTTTTCCATACGGCACTAAGGCAGTTATCAGCATGCAGCCCCCTGAAATGTGTGAATATTTGAATTATGGCCTAACAAGAGCACATAATCTGATCATTTTTCCTTTTTTTAGAACTTGTTTTTTAAAGAAATGTTTGCCTCCTTGTTTGGGCACAAAAAAAAACTTTCAAGAACAGAGCTTAGAAAATTACAGAGGTTGTGATAAGCTGTTTAAGAAGCTATTTATATTTCATTTCAATCAGACCAAATCCAGTCTAATTAAAAGATTTCATTGTAAACTACTCAACCTTTACGGGGCAACTTCCCATTCCTAATAATCAGGTGAAGTCATTAATGAGTCACTGCTAGCTCTTAATTCCTCTTGCTGCTAAGTCCACTCTCTCTTTTGCATTTTTATTTTGCTCTGAAAAAATGGAGCAATAAAACGATAAGAGAAGTTACCAGGGAGAAAACCTTTAACACTTGGAGTAATTACTTCTCTTTGTGTCTTATTTTTAAATTAATTTTAATTATGGCGTCAGTGTCGCCTGTAAATGTCCACTTTCTGCTAATCTAAAGTAATGTGACTGCTAATGAAGAGAGAATTGAATGTTTGGAGTAAAATGGCCTTTTGGTTTTGAGTTGCTCCCATGCTGGCTTACTTACAAAATGGTCAAGGATACAGCTGGGCACATGCACACACACACGAGCTATATTTGGTAAGTAGCAGCAACACCAGAAGGAAGAAAGGTGGAAAATAAATGTGAACTGTCTCAGTCACACAACCAGACAGTGGCTGGGTGTTAATTAACACAGCCGGGTAAAATCTCACACCGCAAAGTTTGGCTAAAGTCAGCTGAAACTCATTTCCTTCAAAAGGCATGCATTTATCTGTTAACATGAAAAAAGTATGTCCGCATTGTCTGATTTTACTAATCTCTAAGGGACTGATTTACATTTAAACTTGACAAAAACAACCTCGACTAAAATGGTGAGGACAAAAACAGACAAAAATCATGCAAAGCTTTGTTCCTGACAATTTCTAAAATAAAAAATTGACTGAAAACATTGAAATGTGGGTCTTTCTCAGCCTGCAGAATGTCTTTGAACTGATACTGAAGTAGTTTATAGTGGCAGTTCACATCATGATATTTAGTTCAGTTCGAGCTTTGAAGGGGTATTTTTAATCAAAAGCTGGTTGGAGTTGAAGAGATTTCTGATTTTAGCTGTCTTATAGAGTGGTTGACTCACTTTCATGTCTTCACATACTAAGCTGCTCTTTATATGACTAACAATCTGTAAAATATGTGAAAATGCTTTGAAAAGGAACAAAATAAAATGTCTATATTAAGGTTCAAAGCTCCAATGGACAGAACACAGTTTAAACTTTTTAAGTTGCTTACAGTTAACACCAACTTTAAATTATAAATCACCAGAAACGGAGCATTACCACAGTGAACCAGACTAAATAAGGCAACAATTACGAGTTTTCCTGAAAGTCAATTGCAGACGAAAGCTGAAACATTCAGATTTTATTTACCCAATGATGATTTCTCAAATGGTGACGGTGGGTACAAGTGTACTTGATGCAAAAACTGCATACATACATATGTAGCAGGTTCTGGTAACTGCGTGAGCATGTTGTTACTGAATATGGATGAATCTGACACCAAAACGTCAGAGATGGTCAGAGATGTTGGGCGATGTGCACTGCACATCATCGGGAACCTGAAGAATCTGAATGTCTGATCCGATCTGAATTTTTTGATCGAGAAAATTCTGAGAGTTTGGACAACGTTTTTATTAAAAGTCAGACATGCTGTCTGACTCAGATCAGACATGCTGTTCAAACTCTCCTTTTTATTAATTGTAGCGAGTGAGTGCATATAATAAATAACCTCTATATATATATTACATATAAATATGCCCATTAAAATAAGGCAATTTAGACCTTTTCCCATTTCAGAAGAAATATTGCTCAATAAAAGTGGCAATAAGCCCTTAGGATCTAAATAAAAATCTGACGTGTGTATTTAACTTCATTTAAATTTTATGCCTTACATTGTTAACTTACGAAAATGCATTTAATCACCTGAAAAATCATTGTTAGAGTTCAACACATCTCTCTCTGTGCAACACAGATTCTTTAATGCATGCTTTTATAAACTGTAGAACTGACTTGTAAATGCTCTGCTTTCCTCTCTTCCTAAGTAGAGCCCATCTCACACACACTTACTTCAAAATGTAGGTGCATTAGTGCTAACGAGAACAGAAACAGTTCATGCTTCACTGAATGTGTTCCCATTCATGTTTCTAGGCCAACAAATGTATTAGATGTTATTCTATTGTTAGGTCATCTAGATCAGCGGTCTGCAACTCAAGTCCTTCAGGGCAGCTGTCCTGAAACTTTTGGATGCACTTCTGCTCAAACACACTTGAATCAAAAGGCTGATTTTCCTCCCAGGCATGTCAGCAAGTTTTGAAAAGATCTAGTAATTATCCATTCATTTGATTCAGGTGGGTTGGAGTAAGAGAAGATAAAGTGGCTCCTAACAGATTGGCACACCTTCAGCTTTTCAGCTGTAAAATTCAATATTTAAATTTAAGATTTACAGTAATGGGCAGGCTTACTTTGTAAAAGTGCAAAGGATAATGTTCACAGTTTCATTGTTGTGTTACCACAGTCAGAATCTGGTGTTATGAGTTTAATCTTTGAGCTTGTGCTCGGTTTGTTTACAAATCACCTCAGCAAAAATTTACCAATTATTAGTGATTGTTTTTAATCTCAGCCAAATCAACCTGCCAAATCTGTATTAAAATGCATTCAGTGGCGGTAATGGTCTAAACAGGAAGAGGGGGAACTAAATCATATTGATTGGGGCCTCATTTCACCTTGGGCCGGCCCTGCATGACGAGCTACAGCCACTGCACTGCGCATCTCTCTGCTGATGTGTGAGACAAACGGGGAGATTTAATTATGTTGCACTAGAAAGGAGAAGGCTCATCCTGTTTTGTGACTGGTAAGTTTTTAATAAGCATCACAGGGGGGGCTGAGTGGTTCAACTGATAAAGTGTGCACACCGACTACAGAGACTATAGTCCTCAACTCAAATGTCGTGGGTTTGATTCCCGGCCCTTTATCTCACTTCCTTATTTCCTGTCTAATTACTGTTCAATAATGGCCACTAGAGGCTAAAAATCTTTTTAAAAAATTTAAAACGGGCCACAGAGGTTATTTGTTTTTATAAGGCGGCCTTTATTGAACGAGTATTTCTGATCTCCGCTCTTCGTTGTCAGCTGGCTGGCCCTGTAGCGCTCGTTCAAGTGTTTAAAGGTCCACTCTGCAGGCGCATGCTGAGGTCTGCCTGACTGGAGATCAGGAGAGGCAGAGAAGGCATTTGATATGGCGCAGTCTGGTGCATTTGTGGCCCTGCAAAACAAGAACGTGCTGTGTGACTGTGGGGCAGCTTCTCCACGGGTTTAACCACCGGCCCACTAACCCATCGGCCCACTAGGGAAATCTCCGGTAGTCCTGTATGCCAGTCCACCCCCTGGTCAGAGCAGGGATGCATCCAAAAGTAGCAGGATACCAGCACTCAAGGAGCTGCAGACCCTGGCACTAGATCCCGCTAGTCTTGCAAAAGATGTCGCGTGACAATACAAATGTTAGAAGTCGACCTCACAGGTTGGCACTATTTCCTTGTTTTGGTCCACACACCTGCAGGGCAACTTTTTCACAAATACATCTCAGGTTTTTTGGAGCAAAATTATTCTTTTGGTTGAAAATATAATTTATGAATAGTTTTTCACAAATCTTTTATCAGTTGCATCTATACTTTTCATTTCACCTTTTTCCCAACAAATACTCACGTTATGAATACCCCACATGTATATAGTAATATAGCAGTGCCTAAACAAATTCACAAAGGTTCAGTTCTATATTAACCATTCCTGGCTTTTGTCAGGCAATCTGGCAAAAGATACAGAAGACTTGATGATCATCCTGTCACTCACTGGAGATAACACAAAGTTTAGAAATGTTTAGGTGATACAGGAGAACCAGAATTTAACTAGTTTATGAAAAACCTCATTAAATTACAGAACTATGGTATGAAAAAAAGTCCCTTTGCGCTACATAAAATGTACCACAAACAATATGTAATAAATCCAAAGCCACAGTCCTGACATGTTGAAGCATTGTATCATTAAAACAGTGTACACTGAAACACTGAAAGCATAAAGTTTACACTTAACACTCATACTGGACTCAAGGTTATTCAGTTAAAAAGATACAGACTGGCTAACTGTTATAGCCAACATGTTGACACATGACATTATTTTCATATTTAGATAATTTAAAAAATATTTTAACAAATGAAATTATTTGAGTTGAAAAGCATGTAGGATGTCTTCAGCTCAAAGCAAAATGCTCAAAAAGGAAACAAACTGACATAATCAGCATCAAGTACAAGGCACGTGATTTTAAAAAAAGTTAACTGCAAAATATTAAGACATTTTCAGCACAGCAAGAATGCCACGATGTAAAACACGTTCTGAGTGTGCGCGTAGGCAGATTTCAGAGAAAGAGGGAGAGAAAAAGAGAGAGAGGGAATCTCTTTCGTATCAGTTTCAGAGGAAAAGCTGTGCAGAATCAGACTGCATGCATGACGTGTACACACACACACGCACACGCACACACGCACCTTTGGTCTTACTTATGCGCTCATCCCTCTGTTTCCACTTTTTTCAGTCCTCCAGGCCGCCATTTTGTGACTTCTCAGCAGAGAAGAAAAAAAAATCCCAAAATGTCCACCATCCGAAATGAACTCGGTAAAAGAAAACTTCAATCGTACTCCATTTCTGAGAAAAGGAGTGGGGGGAAGGTGTTTAATTCCACCGCATGGTTTTAGTTTAGCAATGTTTCCTCTTGTAATTTTATATGGAGTTCAGTTTTGCAGCTTTCTGTCTTGAGGATTTGTGCAGAGATTTGATCAGTTTTCCTGGGCAACTTTATGAGCTTTGAGAAAACTCATTCCTCTTTGAGTGGCTCTGGGCCCATGATAATGTCATCTCACTCTCCTCCCCTTTTCAGAGATTTGTGTGCGATAGAGGCCTCCGTAAGAGACCAAGCGCTAACCTTTACTGCATTGGCTCACACTTAATCCCCTCACCCTAGGGTGACTGGCATACACACACACACACACACACCCAGTGCAGAAAGCAGTACAGTGGTACCACGCCCTCCCCACTTGTCGTTTATTGTTGAGTCATCTAAATTCCATGATCTTATTTTAAGATAAAGTATATCACAAAGTAATATTTTCTCCAATGCAGTGATTTACACTTAATGTATTTTGATTCTTTACTTGCCTTATTTGATGAACTGTTAGGTCTAATACTCTAGACTCACTAAATACATGTCTATACAAAGAGAGTTGGGCAAAGTTGAATTTGTTCTCATAATCGGCTGCTGTAAACTGATGTGTTTGTGTTTCAGTTTCTTTATCAAGACATCACAGAAAGAAAAAGCTTAACATAAATCTAAACTCTTCATTTAATCAGCATTAGATGCTGAGTGTTTCCTGGATTAACAGTCTTTCTCTTCTGTCATTTATTCATTAACTCCAGTTGAGGTTTTGCTTTGTTTTCCTAAATATGGACAGTTTTCCTTTAGGGAGCCTTAAACTGTTATTTCCCCACTGAAAAGGTCCAGAGGCGCATTTTCATTTTAGCGATGTTACGATTACCAAACAAAATGCTGAAGGCAGTAAACGGTGGAAATAACTTTAAATGAAAAGTACTGACAAAAAGTAATAGTTTTAAATTGATCTGTAAATGAACAACTTTTAACAAAATCCAACATGGATCCTAAGGCGTCGTCATCCACTGATGTTTCCTCTGAGGATTTATAACCCAGGCAGTAGAGTTCCAGCAATAAGCTTTAACCACAATATGACTGAAAATCAAAGATAAAGCAAGGAGGTTAATGATCATCTTCAGAACTTAAAATGGTGTAAATATATTTTCAGTCTGTCCCAATTAAAGCTTTTCATTTAGCAGTTTTTTTTTCTGCCTCAGTTTTGAAACAGAATATAAAAGGCATACAGATCCACTGCTATTACATAAATGTTTGGTTCAGTCATTTTAACACCTTGCTCTTTGAGTTCTAGTTAATTATTTTTGGCTCATGTTCTATGAGCAGCGGTGACTGAACTAGCTGGTTTTAAGGGAACCATGGTCAGTAATTTATGACTGACCAGCTATCCTAACACACACCAGCTTAAATTACATTTTTTATTTTTTGCTTAAACCTAAGCAAGTCCTCAGCTAAATATCAAATTTGCCAATCTTACGAAAAATGTTGCCACATTTGTTATGGCAACAATAAAAAGTTTTATTAATTGAATAAAACTAAATAATTTGTCCTAATTTTATAAATGCAATATGAAGAAAATATTCCAATCTATCTGGTAAATCTAATCCTTTGCTCAGACATTTGTTTACCCTGGTTAAAATAAAAAAACATCATAAGTCTGTTTCAATCACCCATATTTTATATGAAAAAAGCCTAAAATTGTCGAAGAATCATATTTTAAATTTACATATGTTTGACATTTTATTACTATAGTAAAGTACTATTAGTTAATACTGTTAATTATGTATTAATTAACCTTGTTAGTTATATGACTGCCACCAGTTTGCAGTTCTTCTATGTCATGATCAGGCTTATTAAATACAGCTAACACAGACTCACAAAAATGACAAGAAAAAAGAAAATCTGTTGTAAAATCTGTTTTCACGATGGTAAATTTTCTCCTGATCAACGTTTTGTGTTTTGGATTGTGTGGCAGATCGCAACACACACGCAATAATTCAAATTTTAAAACACAGTTCCATTCAAAGTTACATGGAGTCACTAAATGTACACATTCATTCACACGTGTATTTCTGTTTCCCCTCAAAAAAAAAAAAGAAAAAAAAAGACATTGTTATCCACGACTTAAAGCTCATACATAAACACACATCCACTACACAATCACACAGTGTGGCTCTCAAACACACGCTCTGTCCTTGATACCCTCAGTAGGAGGGTGGGCTCTGCAGACAGGGTGCCACGTCCCTTAGTGGAGCTTTGGATTATGGGATAGCAACATGAGGTAGGCAGAGAAGGTGCAGACAATGAAAGAAAAGCGGAGAGGAACGAAAGATTAAAAGAACAGGCAGATTGGGGGAGCAGGGCAGATGCGACAAAAAAAGAATGAAATTCATCAAAGAAAGAGACTGTGATTTAAAGAAAAATCTTTATAGTTAACAGAGAAGCAAAGAAGGAGAAGAGGGAGGAGGGGGGTTGGGTACAAAACGCAGAAGTATGGATGACTATAGAGCAACGGATATGCTAAATGAATGAAAGTGAAGATGAAGTGAGGATGAATATGGAAAAAAGAGGATGAAACCAAATGAGCAAATAAAGACTTACCATGTGCTGTTCCCCACCGTTTCACTCCTTCAGAAGTTCTGCGCTGAAAGTTGGAAAAGCTGCCGAAAAGGTGAGAGAGGAGAGAGGAGAGTCAGAGGTGGTCATTCATTTTTTAAAGGAAAGAACTGAATTAAAACATACTAAACCCAATTAAAGTGAGTGAAACCCAAAAACTACAAAATACTCAAACGATACAACCACATATTTACATGTACTGAAGTGATTGTCTTGATTTTTAACATTGGTGTTTATAAGCAGCATGTGGCGAGTCTATTACAGAATATTAGAAATTAAATGGATAAAGACACTATGAGTCTTTATCATGAAAAGACGAGTCAAGATTTCTGTGTCAAAGACGCACACTGTACTACACACACAAATGAACATTGTATGCACAATGCAGAAAGCGGTGTGTATACATTTGAGTGAGTGCAGAAACTGACCTTGCATGTGTGCATGTGTTCGTGGCACAGTAACGCTAAATGATAGCCTTCTAGCGCCATCTACTGATGTTAGTGTTATTAAATAGATACTGAAGGAGAAACTCAACTTCATGCAGCAGCAGGCAGGTTTATTTAAAATGTGGGAAAAACAATTGAAATTATTTTTTTAGTATATTGAAAATGAAATTATTTTCTGTTTACTTTCCCTTTGTTTATTTATTAAAGTTTTACAGTTAAAAAAAACATTTAGGTGATGCATAAAATACATACATCTTTGATAAGGAAGGTAAAACACAAACTTTAATTTTTCCACATAATGTCTTAGATTCGTTGAAATGCTTTTCTACATAAAATTTGCAGAAATTGATTGAGGTCATGTGCAGGAAATGGTTTAAGATGGTGGACTTTGGGTTATAAAAGTTTCTTTATCAGCATGTACTTTATAAAAATATATATTAAATTATATAACAAAATATATATTCAGAGAGAGTATACGGAGTATATCTAACACAGGCATAAAATATTTCAGATCTCTGCAACCCAGTTATAAATGATGATACATATGCAAACATCAAAATCTCATTGAGTTCAGCTGTGAAATTCCTCCATCCACACAAAGTTACATGATCACTCAAACACACAAGTGTTTAATAGAGCTTCAGTCTTTGTGTTTTGAGTGATTGAATCTTGGAGGAGATGAGAGCTGAACTCAAGTGCTTGAGGAGTGTTTCAGATCCAGGAGCAAATAATCAGCTCTGTTGGTGGTAGATCTGTATATTGCATGCGCTGTACTTGGAAGTGTTGCGTACAGGCAGAATGACTTATGATGCATTCACATTTCTTAATAACCATGGATATTATGTGAAATACTGCCAGATAAAAACAGGTACTCATCAATTCATAAATGTTTTCAATGAATTCTGAGGGAGTGTGTAAATTTTACCTAATATTAAATTCTAAACGTGTGCGCTTGAACAATGCATTTCTTGCCAAGTCTTTGCTTGATGATTTTAAAACCAATCGTCAGTGGGATTTATTTTTTCTAACATGCTAAATTGATCACTGTAATGCTCGGCTCTCTGCTCGCTCTAAGCAAAAACAATTTCACTGCAGATATCAAAAAACCCAGCCAGAACAATGTTGAAGAGGACCAGGAGGAGAATTCATGTCATATTGATTTTAAAGACTCTGTCGTGGCTTACTGTGCATTTTGAAATTGATTTTGTTGTGGTTTGATATATTTATATATTGGGTGTTTTCCCTCAGGCTTTAAAAACAGCAGTTGTCAAACCACTAATAAAAAACAATCAGGACAGGTCACTATTGCAGAATTACTGGCCAATCTCCAACCCTTCATTCATCAGCAAAAATACTGAGAGCGCCGTTTCAACTGTTAGTTTCTTATCAATGACCAAATGCTTTGACAGTGACTCTGGTTTCCATGCTCGTCACAGTCCTTAGTCTGCCCTCGTCAAAGTGTTCAGTGACATCCACATGAATACAGGCTGTGGAAGAACCAAGGTCCTGGTTCTGTTGGACCTCAGCACAGCCTTTGACACCGTTCACCATTACATATTACTAAAGCGACAGGAGAACTGGGTCAGACTCTCTGATCCAGGGCTCCACTGGTTGGAATCTTGCCTAAAGAACAGGGACTTCTTTGTGTCATTAAGTCACTTCTCATTGAAGCAGACAAAAGTCACGTGCGGGGTTCCCCAAGGCTCAATCCTGGGTCCCCTCATACTCGATATCTACATCCTCTCACTAGCTCAGATTATAACAAGTAAGAATAACTATGCAGATGATACACAGCTCTACATTATACATGTGACTCAAACTCACCCAAGTACTGAACAGATGAGTAAAACAAATCCATGTATGAACAGAACCAAAACTGTTGTTCACACAGTTTTGTTTCTGTTGAACAGAAGCAAAACTGAAGTTATTATCTTTGGACCTAACACATAGTATATACCTTAAAATACTTTTGTTTTTAAATCCCTGAATGGGTTAGCAGACTTCTTTTTTTAATCAGCCTTCTGGACCACTCAGGTCTTCTGGTTTTAGTCTGCTCTGACTAAAACAGAGAACTCTACCAAACAGAGAAGCAGCATTTTATGCTCCACTAATCTGAAACAAACTTGCAGCAAACTGTGAAAATGCTGAAAAACAGTTTCTTTAAATTGAGGATAAAAACCCATTTGCTTAGAGTTCTTTGCTTGTTTTATGTTTGGTTCCTGTATTGTGTTTTTTTTATCATGCAAAGCACTTTTAACTTCCTTGTTGCTGAAGTGTGCCATACAAACAAACTTAAAACTTGACATAAAATCATTCATGGTTTTTGTCCAACCTATTAATAGTTAGTTTTTACCTTTTAAGGCCTCCAGATCTTCCAGCTCTTCTGAGAAGATCTGCTGTTACTACCTACAATTGAAACGAAAACTGATTTTAGAATTTATCAATATACAATATAAATGTGCTGGGTTATGTTTTATTTGTCTTGTGGTTAAAGCTGAATGAGTCTTACAAAACCTTGGTCAGAGCAGCAGAAGCCTTTAATTTAAATGATTGTACTCCTGACTATTTAAACATTTTCCTCTAAGTGCATGCAATAATTTGTTAAAACTAAAGTTTACAGAATGCCACAGTACCTCAATTTGTTTGTAAATCTTTTGAGACCTTTGCTTTAACATTGTTACTCTGAGTCTAAGTCCTAAGAAAATTGCTCTATTGTGTATTTTCTGCCTCGCTTCTATATTGAATTTTTATCTTGGTGCGGATTAGAGATAAAGTAAGTGTTATGGGAATTTGTACCACTTTCATTCTACAATTTGAATGTTAAATAGGCTTTTTTTAAAGAAGCTATTAAAACAAGGAGACTTTCCGCATTTGCAGAGACTGAGTGAGAAAGTTGCTGTAACTTGGGTTGTATTCGTATTTAGTGGTTGGAAGGAGGAAGCAGTAATATTCAGCAGGACAGTCAAAAACTAGTACTAGGAACTCTACAATGTCTGCCTACACACTTTTTATCAATCTTAGAAGATGAACAGTACTTTGAGTTAGCAAGATTAAAATATAAATTTCAGATAAATTTCAGATGTCCATCAACAGGTTTTGTACATACTTGTGAAATCACTAGTCGGCACCTTATGCTGTCTTAGAGAAACACACATTTATATCTGATACAGATATTCATCTAAGTTTATGTTGGCAACCTGTGGATTGGGAAGGAATCACAGGAAGATCAACCTTAGCTGAATATCCAAATTAAGATTTTCAACCTTAGTTTAGTTCTGTTGTGTGTTTTACCTGTTGTAAAACTGCTGTTTCTCTCCACTGTCTCCCTGTAATTGCCAACCATGGAGAAATGCACTAAACTAAATGACTATATTTAAATGACCAAATCTATTCTTTAATTATATAAATCAAGAAATTTGTATAGCACCATCTAAAACAACTCTAGTTCCACAGCACTGTAACAAATTAAAAAACTAAGAAATGTATTTATGTATAACACAAAGAATAAAGGTAAAACAAAACATTAAAATCGGCTATAATAATGTAAAATGAATCACAGGTATCTCAAAAAAGGTCTCAAAAAACCAATAGGTTTTTAGCTTAGATTTAAAGTATGTGGTAGGAAAATGGTAGGGGCAGCACACATGGAAAGGAGTTTGAGTCGATGGTTTGCTTCGTTATTTGCTTTTGCTGACTACCATTTACGTGTTCGTAATTTGACTGAATGTGAACATTAATTAAGGTTTTTAGCTTGCTTATGAGCAAAGTTGGACATAACTTCAACTAGTAAATTGTTGGTATGTGTAGAATATCCATAAACATCTGTTATACGTCATACTGCACGTATGTTGGTTCAAGGAACATTTATGACAATGGTCTACATAAGATAAAAATAAAATAGAAAATAAATAATAATCAAGTAAATCATATGTGTAAAACTCAGGTCAAATTGGCCCAGAGTGTAAACACATTTGGCAATTGGAAGTGTCTATTAGGACTGCCCCAATAGCAGCACAGTTATAGCAAATCCAAATCCCAGAATGCTCTGCTGGTGCAGCAACATGTCAAACAGGATCCACACGCTGCACTCCTCTGCTAAAATCCATCAGCAAACTTCATGTGACCAATCACTTCAGGTCAAAAGAGGAAAATAAATCCCCCCCAAAAAAGGTGGAAAACAAAACAATACAGCTATCTGTTTACAAAGGTAAATGACAGGAGTTGTGAAATGTTTTTCTCATGTGAAACATTGTATATCAAACACTGTATAATTGCTAGATACGTCTTAATCCCTACAAAAAAATTTAACTGTTTTGTTTGATGTTCTTACTATGAAGGTTAAAAAATGAAGTGGAGCTTTTTTTTTTAAAATAATTTAGTTTGTTATTTTTTTTTTCAGTCTTCTACTCCTTGCAAAAGCAACATTTTGTCTTTAAAATCCACCTATGTAGTTCAGCACAGTGATGCTCGTCTTTCCATTCAACACAAGCTCACAGCTGTACCTCTCCTTTTTCCTCAATTCCTGAGAGAAAGGGGAAGAAGATGCTAGAATATAGAAAAAAGCAACAGAAACTTTTCAGAACCCAGCGGTGTAGGTTGAGCACCTTACTCCCACTGCTCTCAGTGCATCAGAACTATGGACAGAGATTCACCAGTGGAGCCCTGTTCTCAGTTCCACTCTGCTAACCAGGTGCAGGGGTACCACTTGTGAGCCAAAATAAAGTTTTGACATGCATACACTTTTATAACCTGGTCTGCTATATCTGCTCTAGTGCATTATGGAAGCAATGCATGAGTTCTAGCTCCTCAGAGAAAATAACGCTCTCTTTTTGTAAAGGTTGTGGGTTGTTTTTATGCATCCGTTTCTCCCCCAGAGCACTGCATGGTTGTGATGACAGAAATTTAATCCCAGTAGTTTTCTGGGTTTGAACAAGGCAGCATGTCCACACATAGTCGACCCTCTCTTGCAAGTCTTTACCCAAGTGGAACCACTGTCAAATAAAACTTTGGTCCAAGAAATAGCAGAAAGGAAAAAAAAGCCTCTGGTGGCAAGTTTCTTTTCCTACTGCGAGGGAGCACAATGATTTGCAGTGTTAGGATGATGCTGTAGGCTTATATATTGGTCCTTGATAAAACTGAAAATAAATAAATCAGTCTGGCTCCAGATAGACTAGTCCATCGCTGATAGGATGTGGACTCCTGTCTGACCAGACATTATCATTTCATTTTCATCATGTTATATATAAGATATCAGAATGAGAATAAAAAGAAATCATTCCAACTTCTTATTGTGCAGCAAGGCCTGTTAACTCCTTAACTCAGAAAATGTTCCCAACCCTGCATCCCAGATATTACATCAACACTGGATAATACAGCAAGTCACATCCAATGATGCTGTCCAGGGCCACAGAATTGGAGCCAATATGTGGTGACAGGAAAGTCGAGCTGGTAAAGTCCTGCTTGGTGGATGAGAACGGGAACACAGGTCACAAATTGGAGTGGCTTTGTTCCCCTGGATCAGTTTTACACACACTGCAAAATACTCACAAATAAGTGATAATATTGTTGTCGTGATTTTCTAAATAATTGCCATAATCTACCACAATTGATTCATTGTAAAAATGCAATGCATAGTTATTATTTATTCAAAAAAATACCACTCTGTAACTCAGAAGACAAACAAGTAGTGTTATGGTGTGCATGAAATGCAGATATTAGTTACCAAATAAGCGAATGCATAGTTAACCCTTTGGAAGCCTTCAATTGGAAAGAAAGTGTCATGTTGACGGTTAATGGAGAAGGACCCACAAACAGAAGTGGCAAGAGCAGCAAATAGATTTTAATATTTACTGAAAAAATGATGAACAAGAACTTACAATAAACAATGGAGTACACAGGGAGCGAGACTAGGGGCAAACAAGGACCAGATACATGGAGTTTATCAGGGTAAACAGAAGAATTCAGCAAGGAGGGAGGAGAATAAATACTGGGAGAGTGAATGTCAAAACAATAGACCGGGACTGATTAGTTAATGGTTTGCAGGTGTGAAGGGAGAGAGCCGAAGGCAGGATGAGAAGACGAGGAGAGAATGACAGAAAGGGGCGGGGAAGAGTAAACCGAGGAACCAGGAATTAAATCTAAAGACAAAAATTAACTCAGTACAAGAAATAATTAAAGAGAATCTAACTTAAAAATAACTATGAATGACTGAACTACTCTAATGATTGTATATAAGATTTACAAAGACGGGACATGGCACAACAATAATGAAGAAACAGATGAACAGACAGAACAAAAGGGGTGGGAGCAACCAAAGAGGCTAAAACAATGGTACCAATAAAACCAAGGAGAAATGTTATTATAGTAATTACATTAACACTTAATGCTGATGATAACTAATAATAAGAAAAAATAAAAAGACACAAAGAGTATGAAAGAAAAAAACGACCATAGAAAATTTGTGGGAGGAGCTCCTGAGCAGGGCCAAGAAAAGGCTGGAGGCAAAACGTGAAGCAGCACAGTGGAGACACAATAAATGCATCCAGTCGTGACCAAGAGATCACACAGAACCATGGAAAAGTTAGCTTTTACTAAAAATGGTCTTCTCATTTAAAATTCTTTGAGAGAAAAAAAAAAAAAAAACAGTCGACCTTTCCTATGTGTATGCCACATTATATACACCCAAGGAGGAAATTAACACAACTAGTAAAGACAACTGGAGGTTCTTGACCATAAAAGAGTAAAGCTGGGTATCGCAATAAAATCTGCCCAACTTCACTGGGACGCTTTCATGACAAACTGTTTCTGGATAATGACTTTCTTTATGGATGAAACAATCTTTTTAAAGCAATTCCTTCTAAGGAAAAGGAATCTGAAATGCAGATTTCTGTCTGTGTCAGTGTCTCTGCTGATATCCCATGAGGTCACATGATAGAGGTATAATGGAGTCATAGAGCATGGATGATTTGCTCCTGATATTCAATATGATTCCCTCTTTTCCCTCGCTCACTGTGTCTGAGCACTGTGTAATGACTCTTGTTAATTTCTCAGGGGAAAAGCCCTAATAAGTGATCATTGACAAAAGGATTTCTATGGAGATGTTCACATTATCTCTACTGAGTCGCCTGACGCGGCCAGTTTGTCTCTCGCTGCATGTCTGTCACCTCGTGATTATAGCTCCACTCATATCGTCTACTGCAGCCTTAGACATTTCTATAAAATTTGTTACTGAGTTTTACAACTAGACACTGAAGCTGCAGTACATTTTGGAGAGAAGTTTTGAATATTTGACACAATACAGGCATGACTGTCAACTTTAATAACTTTTTTCAAGCTTGGTATGATCCACACCATCAAGATCAGGGACAATCTCCAACAAGTTCAACACTTTTTCTTTGAGTTTTTGTTCTGAAAATTAAAGTGCTGTTTAATATATATATTGATTCCAAAATTATTAAATTGGTCATTTTAATTAAATTTTTAATCAAATATATAGTAAAATAATGCATAAAAATTAAAGTTATTATCTCCACGCATTTTTTTTAGGAAGTATATTATTAAATTATTTAAACTGCTGCCATGTCTAAATAAAAAATGTACTCTGATTGGTTACCCTGCACAGTAACTAAGACGCTGACCTGTCATTTTCTCTACAGCATTGAGAGATAAAATAAATGTCTGTTTTACAGTGCATGACCAGAAAGTAAAAACGACTAAAGGGTTTTTTTGGGGGAGAGGGGCTTGGGGGTTTTTATACATACATTTTTTTTTATTTAAGATAGAGATATTAATTGATTAGAGGGTTTATTTATCTCAAAGTACAAACTAAAATTTCGAAACTTCTGGATTTATTGAACTGTAGGATGATTGGCTTTCCATAAATGCTGGGTGATCCAAACAAGATCTTGTGTTCACCAAACAAGGAACAATTGGATAGAAAACTTTACAGTTTTTGTTCGTTTTCCTTCACCAAGCATTTTCTGCCTTCATGCATCTGCCATAGAGATGCAATAGAGATGTGAAAACCTTGATATTGGCTTCTGAAAGAATACTTGTCATTTCTAAACTCCCATCAAAACACACCTTTATATTTGATTTCACATTGGACTGTTTGTATCCGTTTTCCTTACTATCTACTTTAGTATATTAATGTGAATACAAAAGGTAAATTATTGATTCTTTATGTGACCAGATGCAATAATATAATTCAATTTCTAGCTGAATTCTTAAAATTGTTAAGAATTCCGTAGAATTTAATCTTCAGAATAAATATTTCATGAAACGGTCCTCCGTATTCCTTTAAGTGTGAAATCAGGCTTCCTTACAAAAGCTAAAAATAATATTTTATTGAGTCAGACTGGTATGATTTTAATATATAGGTATCATTTAGCTCATCACTAAGGAAGTATGAATGGATGGGTATAAATTATGGCAAAAAAGTGACATGCACAAAAAATTCAGCTGGAGAAACCTAGATGTGTTTATTACTCCAAGTTGTTCTGTGTTTTTTTCTTACTTTACCACATGGATCCCTCAAAATTAAATCTGAAACTGCAAATAAGCAACCATTGCTTGTTTCCACATGCATGTGGGTTTGTATGCACAGAAAGGCAATACAAATATAATCTGTGCTGACTGGCAAACACCACTGCTTTTTCATTGATGACAGAAAAAACACAAACATGGCTGTCGGTGAACCAGTCTGTCTGAGCCATACAGACTTATATTATTTCTCCCTGACCTTCTATCATTAGCTTGAGGTCTTATGTTGACCCAGTACTCTCAAAGGAAATCACACACATCAAGCCCCACGCAAGATTGTTACGGTTACTATTTAGAGATGGAGTGAATCCATGTTGATAGAGATTTGGGAAGGTGTGGTTTGGGTCATGGGTGAAACTTTGTTATGTGGACATGCATTACTGCCTGTGGTGTTATATACAGATGGTCTGCAGAGACAAATTCTGGCATTTATGAGATAAACGGCAACAAAACATGCCATGTTAGCTAAAAATAATAGCAAATTAAATCCCGTTACTGCTGTCAACAGCCTTACTAAATATATGCATCCATGTATTGAAGCAATTTAATCTGCATACACTACTTGAAAAGACAGCATTGTTTTTAATATATTCTAATTAGGGGTATCTGTTAACCGATTTTCTTAATTTTGGGAG